>NW_007108213.1:0-904 GCF_000164805.1 Carlito syrichta
AAATGCATTCTATTCATTTCAATCTCTTTAAACAAAGATAGCAATAAATAAGTGGCAATGTCATGTATTGTTTTGTTTTGCTGCTTTTAATTTCTCAAGGCTGTTTCATGTATGTTAAAAATTTCTCTTTGTGAAGTATGGAAAGTTTATATATAACCTGTAGGGGATAAAAGACATTGATGTCCTATGGGTAAAACTAATTTTGTGAGTTCTGTCTAGTGTCTTATTTATGTGAAACAAGGAAGAGCTTTAGGCTGGACTGGGAGCCTTTAAAAGGAATCACATTGATGATCCAATTGTTCAACTCCATACATTATCATTTCCATGACTCAAACACTGACAACCCAACTCTCACATGTCAGACTTCTTAAAAGTGGCTTATGTTGTTGGCCATTTTTGTAAGGTGAGAGAAATATTATTAGATAATAAGATATTTATTTTGGCCTAGAAATATTATTTTTAGACAATAAATTATACATTTTGACCTGGAAATATTATTTTTTACTTAAAAAAAAGCTGAGCTTGGTGGCTCAGCCTGTAATTTTAGCATATTTAGAGATCAGGTAAGTGGATTGCCTGAGCCTGCAGGTTTGAGACCAGCCCGGGCAACTTGGGGAGACCTCATCTCTACAGTAAATATAAAATTAGCTGGGTGCGGTATCATGTGCCTGTAGCTCCAGCTACTTGGAAGACTGAGGCAGAATCATCACTAGAGTCCAGCAAGTCCACGTTGGGGTGGCCATGAGTGTGCCACTGTGTGATGAAGTGAGACTCCAGCTCAAAAGAAAAAAGAAAATGCATGCATTAAATTTTATGTAATTTATCTATAGCTAACAACAAAATGTATTCTTTAAAAAAATCAAGTGAGGTGCTCTAAAAAATTGCAGGCTCTCCTGTGTTGTAC
>NW_007108214.1:0-1097 GCF_000164805.1 Carlito syrichta
GTAACCCTGTTGATAAGGTATGACCCTCCCTCCCCTACCAGTTTCCCTCAACTGCCAATCCCAGGCTACCCCTCCCCTGGCAGTTTCCCACTACTGCCAATCTCATTCTTATAGCATTATAATTGTTCAAGGTCTGTTTATGAGTGAGAACATATGGAACTCAGTTCTTTGTTTCTGTGATAAATCACTAAGTATGATTGACTCCAAATCCATCCAAGTAGCTGCAAAGTCCATACATTTGTCCTTATTTATGGCTGCAATGAAACAAGGTATTTTCAAAGAAAAATTTGCGATGAGACTGCTGATAGGCCTATTAAACCTCTTTGAAAAAGAAAACTGACAAGGACTGTTTTTCAGCCCCAGAGTTAAGTTTAACAATGGTTCTAAGGGCTCATAGCTTCTATCAAGAACATGGCATGAATAAACCTCCAAAGAGCAAGATTTACTTTAAAAGACAGATGCTGTGGCCCTACTCATTTTCCCGGCCAAAGGGAAGGTTGCCAGCATTCCAATTTCAGATTTTAAGTCCAAATTCCCTGATTTTATGGCTAAGACACTTGACATTAACACAGTATCTGTAGCTACTTTTGCACGTCATAGATAAGAAAAAATTCAAGTAACACATATAAACTAGTCACAAAGGTAAGGGGCTTTCCCCAAACATACTGTATTAAAAATATGTGGCTATTGCTTTGATAAACTCTGGTGTGGATGTGACTCTTGGAGCTATAACTAAGCCATGTTTCCTAGCTTTGGATCCCCCTCTACCTTGGAGAAATGAATCTCCTCTCTTTCTCTCTCCCTTTCTCCAATGTACATTCTAAATAAACTATATTTTCCAAGATAAAATTAAAAAATAGGCTGAGCTCGGTGGCTCAGCCTCTAATCCTGTGCCTTTGGGAGGCTGAGGTGAGTGGATTGCCTGAGCCCGTGGGTTTGAGACCCACCTGGGCAACTTGGCAAGACCTCATCTCTACAATAAATCAAAAACCAGCCAGGCATGGTAGCGTGTGCCTGCAATTCTGGCTACTTGGAAGGCTGAGGTGGAAGGATTGCTAGAGCCCAGCAGGTTGAGGCTGCGGTGGCCGGGAGTGGAC
>NW_007108215.1:0-1244 GCF_000164805.1 Carlito syrichta
CCATCTGCATATAAATAATGGAGCATTTACAACCCTTTTCTTACTTAGGTCAGATATAACTGCCAGAAACTTGTTTGCCTTGTTAATTTGTTCAGTTATTCAACTTTCAGAGTTTCAGATACATTTACTAATAGGGTTCAATTAGCATTTTTTAAAATAACTTTTTCCTAATAATTGATGATAGCATGGAACAGCTATTCCTCCTGTGCTTAATTGGTGAATTTGCACTGATCTAGTGACCGGAATTAAACTCCTGAAAAATAACTTCGTCAGATTTACTCATTCAGGCTTTGAAGGCTGAGTTGCTATGGCACACAAGATTAACTTTTTTTTTTTTTTAAGTACGTTTAATTTCAGTGAAAACATTGGCACATCTCTTTTGGCATTATGTAGATAAAAATAAAGTGGACCGTTTCCCTTTTTCTTATATTTTTTATGTTTAGCAAGTTGTTTTGGAATTCTTTTAAACATAAATGAAAAGACACAAATGTAACATATTTAAAGAGAATGGAAAAAGTAGTAAAAAGGTTTCATTGAAAGATTATAATTTGTAAAACAACAAATATTTTAGTCATTTAAAAAAATCTAGCTTTTCCAACTTTTTAGAAAGATGGTGTCAGATAAGGAGTTAGTGACTCTTCTGGTAGTTTCAGTTTATAATTAGTCTTGAAGCTTAAAAGCAGGTTGCAGAATTGGGACAATGGCAAGTTCTAATAGAAACCTTTTGGTGTCATTTCATCCCCCCGGATTCTAAAAGCATGTATTTTCTCTGTCACGGGACAAAGAAATAGACAGGTCTCCAGAACTAAGATTGTTTCTGCCTTCAGAACACGGTTGGGTGGTGTTAGACTGCTGCAAGAAGAATTTTGTGAAAAAACAAGCAGAAAAATTGAATGCTCTGTAGAACCTTCAAAAGTCTCTTTTCAGGCATACTTTTAAGTCTCTCAGGGCCAAGCAAACCAGAAATCCTACCTGACAGAGCAGGTTTGTTCATGAGATGACCCAGGGCTGCAGGCCGCTCATGTTTGTCATTATGCTCCCACGACCTAAGGAATTCACTTTCCAGTGTCATCGCCATCAGCGCGTTCTTCTATAGGAATAATGTGAACTATAAAATCTGAAATGCGCCAGCGCCTGTAGAAATTTGAGAGTCTTGCCTTTCCCCCCCTTTATGTAATATAAAGTGTTTTAACAAAAGCATGGTAGCCCCATACATTTTAAATGTCAAACTTGCAGATAATGGA
>NW_007108216.1:0-673 GCF_000164805.1 Carlito syrichta
CTGTCTGAGCCACCGAGCCCGACTGTATTTTATTTTTTAAATGTGGGGTACATGTGAGGATTACCATGTAATTAAGTTGTATACAGGTATGGTTTGGACTTCAAGCAAGACTTCCTTCCCCCTAGTAGTAGACATGGTACCCAATCGGTGATGGGTACCCATTTCTCCCCACAATCCCTCTCTCCTTTAGCAGTGCCTGGTGTTGTTTGTGTTTGTGTGCCCAATGTTTAGGACCAGTTTATGAGCAAGAAAATGTGGAACATTATAGCACTCAGTAAATAATCTTTCAGTAACAGGACAGAATTGAAGAACAAAAACTGAAAGAGGCATGAGACTGGTTTCTAGTCTTACTTGCTAGAATTATGGTCTCCAGTTTCATTCATGTTTCTGCAAAGGACATGATTTTGTTCTTCTTTATGGCTGTGTAGTATTCCATTGTGTCCATGGACCACATTTTCTTCATCCAGAAAACTTTTGACGAGCATCTGGGTTGGCTCCATGTTTTTGCTATTGTGAGTAGTGCTGCAGTGAACATGTTTGTGCAGGTGTGTTTTTGGTAGAATGATTTATGTTTCTCTGAAAGTGAGCTTGCTGTTGCTCCATTTTTAGTGCTTTGAGAAAACACTACACTGCTTTCTGAAAAGGTTGAACCAGCTTAATTCCCCCAAACAGG
>NW_007108217.1:0-1068 GCF_000164805.1 Carlito syrichta
GGTGCTACAGCTGCAGGGAGTGGTGTGTGTAGGTCCAGGAAGAAGAAAAAGGAATAAATGACACATCAGAAACTAAGGTGGCAACAATAAAACAATGCATGCTCCCACCCAGCTCATGGAGTTGTTTACAAGAAGCACACACCTCAATAGTTGTCAGTGTTTGTGACAACTTCTTATCAGTAATCATCTCTAGATATCTAACTGTTACTGAGCAGGGCAAAACGAAATCAACATTTTCCAAATGAAATATATCTCTTTCCCATGAGGGCAGCTAAGTTTTACTCGCCAGCATTGTTTTCATTGGCTGAAAGATCAACATCTAAGTCTCTAAATGGCATCTCATTTCAGGTGTGCAAAATCAGCATTGCAAAATTATCACAAACACTGATTTGCACAGCCCACTGTTTAGAGGTACAAAGTCAGACACCGGCAGGCATCAGTAAATGTTTGCAAATATGTGAATGAACGTATAGGCTAAACAAACAACTCCAGCTTGTACTTACATTTTGTTTCAACCTGGGGCACTAATGAGCTTAGTCAATGAGGAGGAAAAAATAATCAGCGACAGGAAGTGGGGTGTGGATCTTTTCACTTTTTCACAATTTCTAACACCCTCTTACTCGTCCACCAGACACTGCGCTGTAGCCATAATGATCACGTCCCACCCCCACTTAAAAGAGTTTCCTTACTCCGCAAAAAATAATAATCTTTGGGAAAATAAAGAATAATCTTTATCCCTATTTCCCTGACAGAACCCAGTGCAGACACATACGTGCCTACCTGCATTCAAGAGCTTTCTAAATAAGACCGCCCTGACATGAGTCTCTTCCTTCTCCCATTCTTGTATACCTACCTATAAACATGTTACCTTCACATAGTCAGTCTACCTTCCAAGTGCAGCTTGAATGCCCTTCTTCGGGAAGTCTTTGGAACCTTGTTGATCTTTTTCAGGATGCATTCATTTGTTTCAATCATTTGTTAATCAAACATCTAGGTGCCCACTAGTCTGTGCCCTCAAAGAGTTTTATGTTCTAGCAGGGAAAACATATTTGAGGAGTGCTGAAAATT
>NW_007108218.1:0-989 GCF_000164805.1 Carlito syrichta
GAAAGCCAGGTTCCGTGGCTCAGCCTGTAATCCTGCGATTTAGGAGGCTGCGGGGAGTGGATAACCTAAGCCCGCGGGTTCGAGACCCACCTGGGCAACTTGGGGAGTCCTCATCTCTACAATACATCAAAAAATCAGCCGGGCGTGGTAGCACATGCCTGTAATGCCAGCTCCTCGGAAGGCTGAAGCGGAAGGATCAATGGAACCCAGCAGGTCGAGGTTGCGGTGGCCGGGAGAGGCCACTGCCTTCGGGCGCGGATCCCAGAGTGAGACTCCAACTCAGGCCAGAGCCCACGGTACAGAGAAATCTGAACAGTTATTTGCTGGAGTGGAACTATGGCCTTAAGGACATTTTACTGAAACCTGCTAGCCATTAATGATGAATGTTTCATTGCCTTAAATGGTGGACAACCAAACTCTTCGACGACCAAAATATGAAATGCAAATTTCCAAGTGTAACTTATATTCAGATGAAAAAACATGCAGTCATATACATAAAAATTGTTGCACTCTGTGCCAGGTAACAGCAGTTATTTCAATCTACCCTGTACGAATGTGGAGGTGGGGGGAGTCTAAGTTAAGGAACATCAAAACATCATAGATACATGCTTCATCTTCTTCTTTCTGACCTGTCTTCTTCCTCCCATGTTTTTAAAACACTTTTCACTTCTTGTAAAATTGTGTACTCAAAAGTGAACAACTGAAATCTGAATTCAAAAGTGAACAAACACAGTTTAGCAGATTAGTGCTCTACAACAGTACATTGAAGGAGTTTACGAAATGTGCCTTTCTGTGTGGAAGAGAGCGGCTCGAAGGTAGAAGTCACATACCCACTGTCCTATGCAGTGGGCCATGACTTGGCCAGGAGGATGTGGATCGACCTAAGGGTTACCATTTCAGCGTCTCTTTCATCAGGATACCTTGCTGTTAATGGTGATTTCATTCCTTGCCTTTTCTCGTCGGATTGGCACCAGGAGCACATCTCCGAA
>NW_007108219.1:0-681 GCF_000164805.1 Carlito syrichta
TGGCAGCATAGGGTCTTAGGGATTGGATATCTGGAAAAGATTTCAATTCTCCCTCACTGATGAAGCTTAGCTTGGCTGGGTAGGTTATTCTTGGTTGAAATTGTTTATCTTTTAGAACTTTGAAGATAGGGCTCCAAGCTCTCCTAGCCTGGAGGGTTTCTGTAGATAAATCTGCTGTTATTCTAATTAGTCTTCCCTGGTAGGTAGTCTGACCTTTTCCTCTTGCTGCCTTTAGGATTTTTTCTTTCTTTTTTTTTTTTCATTAATCAGTATTTTTTATTATGGTTTTGTGGGGTACAGTTAAGGGTAGGTGTACAATGACGTTTCATTCAGGCACCCTGTAGATAAGAAGTGTTTTCCCATCCCCCGACAGATATTTGCTACTGTTAATCCCATCCCCCTCCCCCCCATAGTTTCCCAGTACCATCCGTCATTTTCTCATAGTATTGCATTGGATGTTCAAGGTCCATTATATGAGTGAGAACATGTGATATTCGGATTTTTGTTTTTGTGAGAGGTCACTCAGTATTATAGACTCTAGTTCCATCCAGGTTGCAGCGAAATTCATGATTTTGTTCTTTTTTATGGCTGCGTAGTATTCCATTGTGTATATGTACCACATTTTTTTAATCCAGTCCTCTTTTGATGGGCAGCATGGTTGTTTCCCAGGTTCTTGCTATT
>NW_007108220.1:0-941 GCF_000164805.1 Carlito syrichta
GTCTCCCTGCTCTCTTGATGGTTTCTTAGGCTTTGCAGAAGCTTGTCAGTTTAATAAGGTCCCATTTGTCTATCTTCTCTCTTAAGTCCTGTGGGTTTCGGGTTTTGTACAGGAATTGAATGCCAGTTCCGATTTCCATGAGAGTATTTCCTTCCTTTTCTAAGGTTCTTATGGTTTGAGGTTTTACATTTAGGTCTCTGATCCATTTGGAGTTAACCTTTGTGCATGGGGATAGATAGGGGTCCTGTTTCAATCTTCTGCATGTGGTCAGCCAATTTTCCCAGCACCATTTACTGAATAGGTTCTCCTCTCCCCATTGGTAGGTGGTGGGGGCTTTGTCGAAGATGAGTTGGTTGAGAAATTGAGGTTTTGCTTCTGGAATCTCAATTTTGTTCCATTGATCTATATGCCTGTTCCTGTACCAATACCAAGCTGTTTTGATGATTGTAGCTTTATAGTAAAGTTTGAAATCTGGTATTGTGATACCACCTGCTTTGTTTTTTTTGCTGAGGATTGTTCTGGCTATTCTTGGATGTTTGTGTTTCCATATGAATTCCTGTGTTGTTTTTTCTAGGTCTGAGAAGAATGTTGTTGGTAATTTAATGGGTATTGCATTGAACTTGTAGATTGCCTTAGGTAAGATGGACATCTTCACAATGTTGATTCTTCCAATCCATGAGCATGGGATATTTCTCCACTTGTTCATGTCGGCTTTGATTTCTTTGAGCAGTGTTTTGTAATTTTCATTGTAAAGGTCTTTCACGTCTCTGGTAAGGAAGATGCCAAGGTATTTCATTTTTTTTGTGGCTATTGTGAATGGAACTGTGTTTTTTATTTGGGTTTCTGTTTGTTTATTATTGGTGTAGAGAAATGTGATTGTCTTTTGTACATTTATTTTGTATCCTGAGATTTTGCCAAAGGCTTTTATCAATGTAAGGAGG
>NW_007108221.1:0-870 GCF_000164805.1 Carlito syrichta
AGTTGCTTACATGAGAGTAACAAGTCAAACTGGTAACACAAACACAACTTGTTTTTTCTCTCAAGAAGGCTTCCATTTTCCAGAATGTCTTTTGTCTTTACCATTGACTCAACACAACACCCAGTATCCCTGCCCACTTCCACTCTCTTGCTCCCTTCACTGCAACAAGGTCCCAGTCAATGCCCAGAAAATATGTTCCAGGACATCATACTCACTTTAGAATACTTTCTGAACTTTGCACCTCTTTAACAATCCAGTATACCATTTTTGTGGTATTTGGCACATTTGCTTTTTTATTGATCATTTCTATGCATATTTCATAACTCTTACCAATGTCTATCTGTGTCTTAATAATTTTATTTCTAAAATATCTTCCTCAAAATAGTCCTTTGATAAGCATTTGCTCAATAAGCATTTTTTGGGCTCATAGTAGAAGGGGGAAAATGAACATTTAACTGACTTAGCACCATTTCCTACTTCTATGAGGAAGGTGAACTGTCCAGGATTTGGGTCTGAGATATCATTTTTCTAAGCACAGAATGGAATATTGTTTTTCAGTTGCTATACAATAAGCTTTGGTTTTCAAAATAAGCAAAGGAGAAATAGCAGAAATATTGTATTTATTTCAAAATTCCACTTACTTTAATATGTACTTTGGGCAAGTGGTACTCATATAACATTTTCCAATTAATGGAAAAGGCAAAAGGATATATTTTAAAATATGCAGCAACATCTGTTGGAAATACAACTCTTGTAAAGCTTAAGAATCTATAAAAGCTCACAATAAGATTTCAATATACACGTATTAGTGTATGTATGTTTTCATGATTTGGCTATGTAACCCGAAATTTTCCAAATTTGGGCAACTTT
>NW_007108222.1:0-892 GCF_000164805.1 Carlito syrichta
CCTCTGGCCTTGTCAGCTGAAAGCAAACCACTCCTGGTGGACATTAGGACCAGGTGTGTAGAAAAATCATCCTCCAGATTAGATCAGAAGCTGCACATCAGTGCCAGGGAATGTGTTCATTTACTCCAGCCATGAAGCTGTGTCATCTGGCACAGCAGCTGCAACCGAAGTCACCTTGGTTAAGCTTATGCCAACCCACTGCCATTCTTCAAGATCTATCTGTCTTCTGCATAGACCAGACAGGAGAGTTGAATGGGGATGTGGTGGGAATCTTGCATGTTTGAGTGACCTTTTGAGTTTCCTGGGGGTGATGTCGGTTCAAAGCCAGTGTCTGGTAGTCCATCAAAGGTCTGATCATTCTTTTCCTCAATGCATAGTCACCCCGGTAAAAGGTCATGGATTCCTATGGGGAAGGCTAGGAGAAAGGTTAATAGGACACATTTTCATTAGAGTCCTAGAATCCTTCCTCTAGGGGACCTGGCCTCCTCTTTATTGAAGAGATTCTGGGTCTGTAAACTGGCTCACATCTGAGAATTTATTGAGGCTCCATGACTTTGTTCTCATGACCCAAGTTAGTCTTTTGTTCACTTTACTAGAACTTTTCTGCATGTACAGATCAAACAAAGGTTGAGTAGGCTGCCTATTTCACTGAAGGAACACAATGATTTATGCCATAGGTCTGCAGGAGTCAGACTACTGTGACTGCTGGTCTGACTCTGCTGTCCATTAAGGTAACTACACACACAATGACTTTGGCAATTAATTGAGTGACAGCCTTTGGCCCTTGCCACCTTATGCTCCAATCACTGCCACTGCATTTAGGTTTTCCATATGATTGACTGAGGTTACCACTACAGAGAAGAGCAATCACAAAGCTTTTCAAAGATGTTAG
>NW_007108223.1:0-1144 GCF_000164805.1 Carlito syrichta
GTGCAACCATATACATTTATAAAGGTTTTAGGTACAGCATCATTAAATATGCAGACTTTGGTCTCTTGATGCACCCTTCACTTTAATTTGGAGACTGCTGGTCTGGAGATTGGGTGATAAGAGCACATGTACAAAGTCAGAGAGAGGATTTGCAGTCCTCTTAGAACCACTGAGGACCTGGGCTATAGCAAGAACAGAGAGGATGGAGAGAAAGGTTGTAAAGGTAGGGCAGACCAATTTTGGGAACTGGTTTGATAGAAGGTAAAGAGGCAGTGAGGTAGAATGGGAGAACCCCAGGTTTTGGGCTTAGGTGATTCTGGTGATAATTCCTTCATGATCCTAGATTGAGAGTATATTGCCTAATGATGAACTGAACCATCCTAATTGTAAAGCAAACCTCTCACCTATTAACTCTTTGGTTCTCAAATTCCTGAGACAATTAACATATTTTGGCCAGAAGAGCTTCCTAGAGGGATTATTAATATACAGAAAAAAATTAAAAGGTATTTTCTGATCTGGAGGGAAGAAAACACATTTCGTGTATGATGTGGTAGTTTTGAGGCTCTCCTAAGTTTCAGCCTTTGGAAGGAGAGAAGAGGTGAATATTCTGGTACACAGGGAAATGTCTTTCATATGGGGAATTTGGAACTTGGACATGGTAATTAAATCGATGGAGTTGAACAGGCTTACTTTACCAAAACAATGAGTGCCAATATGGCAAAGAAAAAAGATTCATAAATTAGGAAACCGCGAGTGAATGGTCTTTTAATAAAACCGTGGACTTCTTCAAATTTAATGGTATTGTTTCCACAAAAGGCAGGCATCAAAATTACCCTAGAGCAAAGAACATGTAGAATCAACCCCTGAAGCACTTGTAGCATGCCCTTAAATGATAATCACCCACTTCTACCACATTAGGTAGAGATACCACAAATATTCAGAAATATATGTCTCTTTATAATTAGCAAAGAGTGCATTTTATTTGAAATGAGAATTGCAATCAATTCTTGACTATACACCCACAGATTACCCACATTGTGGCTTACTGTGTTATAATAAATACTTCCATTCTTTTACATTAACTGACTTGTTGACACACAATACTCTATTTAGACCTAATCTGCTGCCTGACTGAACTAACCAG
>NW_007108224.1:0-670 GCF_000164805.1 Carlito syrichta
GCATAGAGATCACTATACTCTTTTTTCCCTTTCAATTGCAAAATCGAAATCTAGGTTCCATATTTGAAAGAAGAGCTGAGGAGACACAGACATAAGGATATGATGCTTTGTGTAGATTGCAGCAAACAACTGAATCAAATCAACTGAAATTTTAGTGATGAAAGATAAAACTCCATTTGTAAAACAATATAAGTCAGGCTAGTGAGCCAGTACATATTGTCACAATTATGCTCATGTGCACCTTTGGGGTGACCTCAAGTCACAAGTCAATGTTTTCTCAAACGCTAAGGATTCCTGATTATAGCCTAAAATCATAGTGCCACTAACACAGTGAGAAAATGTCAGAAACGGTACCAACACATTCTCCCATGTCGCCTTGTCACTCCTGAGAAATTATACTTATTTCTTTTCCTTTTTTGTTTTTTTTTTGAGTTAGAGTCTCACTCTGTCGCCCAGACTGGAGTGCAGTGGCCGCTCCCGGCCACCGCAGCCTTGACCCACTGGGCTCCGGCGATCCTTCCACCTCAGCCTTCCAAGTGGCTGGAATTACAGGCATGCGCTACCACGCCCAGCCGATTTTTTGATTTATTGTAGAGATGAGGTCTCGCCAAGTTGCCCAAGCGGGTCTGGAACCCGCGGGTTCAGGCATCCACTCACCTCAGTCTCTCAA
>NW_007108225.1:0-787 GCF_000164805.1 Carlito syrichta
AGTTCATTGGATGGGAAAGTCACAGAAGATATCATCAACCCAAAAGAATAAATGGTAGCCCAGCAGTCTCTACTTCCACCACACGAATTGAAAGAGAAGTTATGGTAATTTTTCAATTTGGTTCGAGTTATTTTTTCCCAGGTAATTGTGCAGAAGTGAACATGTTAAAAAGTGTCAGTTGATATGAAAGAGTAAATGAAATAGCAAATAATTATGCTGTAAATATCATTTTGACATTTCATTAGATGCAAGTGTTCATTTCTTAGACGTGAATATTTATTTTAAGCAGGCAGAGTGGCAAAATATCAGCAACATGAGATTAGTATCTATGGACCAGCGGAGATCTTCAAACAGATTTAGCAATATACCTTGAACATATTGTCATTTTTTTAAGCTACAGTGTCTCATTTCTGCAGTTGAGGGAAAGATATTCATTTATCTATTGTTTTGAGGATCAAATGACACAATGTATTGAAAAAACACAGAGTACTATTGACATATAATTATTATATTCAGGGAAGTAACTTAGATGAATAATCCAGCAGGGGTGAACTTTTTGTTTTTAGATACTCAACTCAAATCAGCATAATGAAAGTGTGGGTCACAGTGACATTTCTTTTGTTGCTTAACAATAAAATCTATGGACCTAAACAATCACTAGAGATGTAAGAAGATGGAAAGGTAACAGAAAATCTTTAAGTCTTAACACCATTTTTTCGCAATTTGTTAATAAGGACAGCAGTCTAAGTTCATGAAATTCCACACCTGGGAAATTGTAAATTAAAAA
>NW_007108226.1:0-882 GCF_000164805.1 Carlito syrichta
ACAAAATGAGACCCTGTGTATAAAACACAAAATATGTTGATCCACAGGAGATAAACCTTGAATTAGAAAACTTGAATCTCTTGTAATGGACAGTAAGCCCATCTGCTCTGCCCTAGCGTGAGACATTTTAAAAAATTTACCAGACATTCAGGATTTCTGCATTTTACTCTGGAGGGAGACACTGTCTCTTTATTTTAAAGCTGTAAACAGACTTATTATTTGCTACTTATGGAGGAAAAGTCTGTATCACCAAAGCTGTTCTCTGTAGAAACATTCTTGAAAACATAACAAAAACCAGTGTGTCTTGCTCACAAGATATGTGAAAGCATAAGAGACCAATGAGAAAGAAAATTATCTGCTAGCATTATCTACTAGTTCCAATTTTTCTCTATAATTTCTAAAGCTGTTTATTGATTTTTCTCCTCTCTATAGATCATATGTGTCTGATTTTTTGAAAGTCAGGTGATTTTTGACTACATGTTAGATTTAATTTAATTGTAGGATTTATTTTGAGGAATGTTGGACTTCTTTAGATATATAATTGAATTTTCATGTTTCTTAGAAAAAAATTGGCACTCTAGAGGTTGACTTCTCTACCTCTTGTCCTCAGAGCAGGCATTACTACAAGTCTAGTATAGCCCAAATACTGATGCTACTGAAGTAATATTCATCTAAATGTTCTTTCTAATATCTATATGGAGACCTTTCCATTTGCACTGACAAAAACATGAAGTATTCCCTGTTCTGTTTGTACGCAGGGAATTTTTTAGACTATTGCTCTCTGATTGTGATTTTCTGGCTTTGAAGAAATTTCTTCTCACATAGGAACAGATTAGAACTCAGTCAAAGGCTCATGGGAACTCTGTGAAGGTTTCTGAATCT
>NW_007108227.1:0-1305 GCF_000164805.1 Carlito syrichta
CAAGGTCTGAATTATATTATCACTGCTAGAAATAGTGTAGGCAGAGGTTGTTTCTTTGTAGACTGGAAGAACATTCTGAATGAGTATGAAAGAAGACAGATGGTTTAGTTCTCTTCCTTTTATTTTATATCCATTTCTAAGTAAAGTAGATGCTTGATATCCTATACTTTCCACAGTAAAAAAATCAGAGAACAAATGCCACAAGAGATGGTGATGGCATCTTTTATTGTATTTCAATTTGGTGTATTTGTGTGCTTGGTAAATGTTTGTTAAATTAATGAATTATTGTGGAAGTGATGCTGTTATCCAGCTATAGTCAGGAGAAAAGAATGACTATTAACTTTGACAAAATAAGCATCATTGTCTTTGTCATTCTTCAACATTTAAGTGAGCAGAATCAAATAATTTCATACAACATTGTCATTTAATAGTTATCTAAAGATATATTTAACTAATTCCTTCTGACACATACATCTGAATACTGTGCCAATTCACACTAGTTTGTGGGAGTCACATTCAATAATTTTCCTGACTCAGAGTGAATGATGAGCAATATTTGCTTTGAAAGAAATTTAATCTTTCTGTATTTTATTTTCTTCATTGTGCTTTACAGTAATAATGCTTAGAACTGTTTCTGTTGTTTGGGCATGCATTTTGCTTTGTTTATGAGCTGATTTTAATATATAGTTTATATAAGAATGGCCTATAAATTATAGAGCATATAGAAATTCATAATGTAATTTGTGCTTCTAAATACAAAAGCATAAAAAAGTATGAAATTTCCTCCTTTGACATTTTTCTGCCAGTCTCCAGGATAACAATTGTTAACTGACTATTGTCACATGGTCTGGACGTGGGTGGCATTTTATGGATGAGTGTATATGTATACCACATAAACTTAAATATAGGATTATAGGATTCCTATTTACATATTGTCTTTCAAAATGATTGCTTTTACTTATTATTTTCTCATAGACATCTTTCAATGTCAGTATAAATTTTTTTGTTTCTTACCTTGTTTTCTGTAATGACTGTGTATTATTCTATGGTATGTATGTATCACTTATTTAACCAATTGCCTCTTAGTGCCTCTTTTTTTATTGTTTTATAATTTCATATATTGCTTCATTGAACATGCAGGATGGACTGTGGATTCTTTTGTAAGAAAAATGACTAAAAGTAGACTAGATTCAATAAGTTGGACTCCCAACCTTTTGTATTTTAGCAGTTCTACTAAGTTACTCTCTGAGGACGTGTGTATCATTTGATACAAGATAGTATATTGTGATGGTAAAACGCTGGAAT
>NW_007108228.1:0-1016 GCF_000164805.1 Carlito syrichta
CACTCCTTCTGCACCTATCTTTCTCTTAATTTCTTCTTTTGCCCCCCTGCTAACCTCCATATTCTTATGAGTTCTTTTCTGCCCCTCACCTTAGCACATGCACCCTCCTCAGAGAACCTTACTTAATACCTGGGCCTTAACCAGCAGGCTCCCAAATCCATATCTATGATCCAGATCTCAGCCATGAGTTGCAGACCCACATATTCAATCGTACTTGACCCCACCCCACCTGCCCTCCTATGGATGCACTTGCCCTCCCTGTCTCT
Organism: Carlito syrichta; assembly: GCF_000164805.1. NCBI lineage: Eukaryota > Metazoa > Chordata > Mammalia > Primates > Tarsiidae > Carlito > Carlito syrichta. The sequence goes on from NW_007108228.1 coordinate 267, forward strand.
GTGATTCTTGTGATAATGTTGTTATGCACAAAGTAGCCACAATCCTAGGAGCCAGCTTCATGCCTCTTTCAGTTGTTTGTCTTCAGGTCTGCTTCATGTGACATCCATTTATTTAAAGATCATTGACTCAGTGCCATAAAGTTCCTGGCAAGAAAGCAGCTCTGGGCATACAGGAAAGGAAGATGTGGCCCTGGGTGCATGGAGGTATGAGTCACATGTGACTGTTGGGTATCTTCCCAATGTTGGTCTTCTTTGTTTCTTGTTGGAGGGGTAACCACACCTCCCAGTTTGACTGGGGCATTCCTGATTTATTTCTTCTGTCCAAATGGCTCTCTAGCTACCATGTTTTATTTTCTGAAATGTTCTGTGTTGGACAACAAAATTATATGCCCAATTATTATACCTGCTTTAAGGTGTTATTAGACCTGTTTGCAATCTTTTACTTGATGTAGCATCATCAGTGCACTGGGTTATTGTCAGTTTCCTAAAAGATCTCTCTGTCATCAGTCTGGTTTCATTTCCATGTGTCTTCCAGTTTACTTCAAGAATCATCTTGCTACATCATAAACAGAACAAATTATTTTCATGAATATAATAATTATCAAGTGTTCCTCACTGTCTAGCAAGTAAGTCCAAAATTCTGAGCAAGACATAGAGGTTTACATATAATTGGTTTGAGTCTTGTCCACTTTTCCTGAGCTATCTCCAGTCTATCCCAGGAAAGACCTTTATTTCCCAGTTGCTTGTCCT
>NW_007108229.1:0-706 GCF_000164805.1 Carlito syrichta
TTCAGCAAGAACTGTGATACAAGTGAAACTTAAATTGTGATTAGATAGGAGAGGGATTTGGAAGCCATTTTAAGGAAGTGAATTTTAGGATGGGCCTGGTAGAATAGGTGATAGGTAGGAGACGGGTTATTGGAGACATACTCCTGCCCCCACCCTAAGCACAAAGAAGCACAAAACAAAATGAATAGCCATGTATATTTATACAGTGATAGAATTTACCCCAGTGGTCTGGGTGTGTCTCTGAATGCTTTTGTTACTTGGGTACTAAAGAATCTGAAAACATAATTGAATGACTTAAATTTATTCTGTCGCATGCCCTTTATCAAATATGACAAAGCCAAAAATCAGTAAATAATAGGTGTTACATTTCCAGAAGACATATATAGAGTACTCCATTTGTTCCTCAAAATACCCTCTTGAGGTCTAGTATGTAGCCAGGATTAGCTCCGTAACTGTCTCAGGGTCTTAATGACACACCCGATATGATCACTCTGTCCATAAAAAGCAAGGATTAGTCAGGAATTTTTTACTTTTAAGTTCTATGCTATCTCCGATTTTTTAGAAACAATATGGGCATTTTAGCTGACATGAATGTAATTGATCTGTTGCATAGAGGCACAGAGAGTTTCCAGGCCTACATTAAGACTTATTCCCTGCCTTTCAGATTGCCTGTATTTTTTTAATCGCTCTTCTCCACACTCCCACC
>NW_007108230.1:0-968 GCF_000164805.1 Carlito syrichta
TAGACAGGCAGGTGAAAAAAGCAAGAGAAGAAATATTTAGAATGGAAGACAAAGCCCTTCCAAGAGCCCCAAGAGGTGTGTCCATTGAGTGTGGGTGTGGTTGTACACATTCCAATTTTAGCAAGGAGTAACAACAGATTTGCTCATCTCCCCACCTGAAAATCCTCCTGTGTCTCCCCAGAAGGCAAGAATGACTCAAACCAGACAATCACACCTCAACAAAACAGACAAAGGTGAAATGCAAGCCAGGCTTGGGAAAGCTCCCCGCGCACATCTGAGCAGCCACACTGCTGGGACAGCTGCCAGGGATGATTGGGGAATGGCTGCTACCCCACAACAGGACCTCTTTAACCAGGGGCAGGGCCTGCCACCTTATGACCTGATTTCACTTTTCAGTGGCACAGAACACACCCTGTCACACTGCAAATCTGAGAAGCCATGGAGGCCCCATGAGGCCAAGGAAGAGGCCAATCCCTTTGATGGAAGACTGGGCCACGGCCACTGGAGTCAACACTGGGCTGCAGGTTGGTGAGGACAGCTGGGCAGGGTGAGAATCCCAGTGACAGGACCTGAACAGGAACTTACCTCAGGCTTAATTGAGGAATGTTTTGGTAAAGCTACAGTGGACACCTGTCACCTTGTGTGTTCAAAATCCATTTCCCAAACTTTGGGGCAGCATCTCAAGCTAGTCGAGGAGAACCTCCCTTCTCCATTTGTATTCTCTGGGGTGCTGGTTCTAGGCTGATCAACACCAAGTCCTTGACCCCACCACACCCGAATGGCTCCTAGGCTCAAGTGCCAGCTCCACCGTAGATCAGGTATGTAATTCATCCTTGATAGCCATAAAGCCTCAGGTATCTCATCAGACAGAGTCCTCAGCATATGGGTTGGAAAGCAAGAATCCAGTGAACAACCCTAGACAGGTCCTCTGTACATGGCACAGGTTCATTCTAGGCAAATCTGGGCTC
>NW_007108231.1:0-1130 GCF_000164805.1 Carlito syrichta
AAAAGGAAAAGCAGCCAAGTAGCAATGCCTAGGAAGCCAGCAGTGAAACACACATAACTGTACACTCTTCTAATCCTCCAGCTACAAAACAAATGACACTGACCCAACAACCTTGAACACACACACAAACACACACACACACACCGACACACAGGTTCACACAATTGCACACACGTGGAAGGAATGTACACACCAACATTGAGCCGAACACAATGACTACACACACCAGCACCGCATCCACACAAAATCATGCATGTATTAGTGTGCACCCATGATGCACAGGACACAACAAACAGGCACTAAGCCACATAGACCCACATGCATCCGCCCCTCCCCCAAATCCGTGTCGGACACATCATGCATGCACGTGTAAAACAAACGCTGAACAGACTGTGAACAGTTACTGATGAAATTCCGGGGGTGGAAGGGCCAGGGAGGAGCAGTAAGTGCTACACAAATGTCTCCTGAGTGACAGAGAAGGGAGCAAAGAGGAGCTGAGAGCTTCACCTGTGGAGAAGCACAGCTGAGTCCCGCGAGCACAGGCCTGGGAGAAGTTTCCCTGGCATGGACTCCCAGAGAGAGTCCCTGGTCCCTTTGTGCACATGCGTGCACGCACACACGTACACACACACACACACACACACACACACACACACACACACACACACACACGTGTCTGGCGCGAGCCCACTCCCTCAGAATAACAAAGAGCAAGGAACTGGCCAAGTTTGTGGTGGCTCAGGCAGGAATCGGTCATCTCTGGCCCTGCAGGCTGGTGCAGGGAGCACGGCAAAGCCCAGGGTTAGCATGGATAGAAGATGGAGGGTGTACCTACCAGAAGGGCAGCCTCCGCCCAGGTGTGATCATACTTCACCTTGTCTTGCATGTTTGCATCTCATTGATAGTTCTGATGATGATGTGGGGGATTCCAGGGCGTTCTGGGGGTTCCAGTGTGGACCCAATGAACCAGTGACCCTGTGACATGCACTTGCTTTGCGGAGGGGAGGGTGTGGGCTGCATTGAGCGGGAAGGACAGAACAAGGGACTGCGGTGTAGCAGGTCCAGCGGGCGGGCCAGTGTTGGGCAGCAGCAGTGGTGGATCCCTGGCCCGCCCAAATGACAGCTCCGTA
>NW_007108232.1:0-1090 GCF_000164805.1 Carlito syrichta
CCTCTAGTCCCAGTAGCTCAGGAGGCTGAAGCAGGAGAATCACTTGAGACTAGGAAAGGGAAGCTGCAGTGAGCTATGATTACACCACTGCACTCCAGCCTGGGTGAAACAACGATACTTGGTCTCAGAAAAAAAATATAAATAAACAAAAAGGGAAAATATCCTTTGATAAAAATTATTAAATTTTTGTCCCTTTTTAGAATACCTGACTTTTATCATAGATGTTGCTTTTGAAATTGTAACAGCCAATGGTGGTTACATTATTAATCAAACTTTATTACATTAATAATGGTTGCAGCAACATCTCCCAAAGAATCAGATCTGCATGAGTGCATCTTTAAAACTTATTTATAAATTTACTTCACACACTCTTCCCAATAACTACTGACAGTAATGACCAGAGAGGATGTGAGATACTGGCTTAGGAGTGATGATATGGTTCTCAGATCTGCACAAACCCAAAGATGATTTACTGCTAAATCCCTCAAAGGAAATTGTGTGTGGGATGTGAGAAAGGGGAATGCTAAATGGCATATCTGTGTTTGAGTCTTCCAAGAATGTTTGAAATTTAGACCAGTGTACTATCATCCATGATTTCATATGTTTTCAACCACCTACGTTATTAAAGATAAACACTTGCCTACTAGAAATCCCTTTAGAAAATCTATTGACAAACATACACCCACAAAACACCTCCTGAGTGTATGCATTCCAGGCTTTAAATGAGTGTGTGCACTAGAAGTCACATGTCCATGGGTTAAAATCTGCTCAACTGGCTTGAGAGACAGCAGCCTCATAAAAGTATCCTACTGAGCAGTGTCACCAAGGTTAGCAGACTTTACAAGCTCAGCAGAACATCTCTGAGAAGTTCTGAAGATCTGCAGAGTCTACCAGCAGATTCCAAGAGTATTCTTAGAGAAAACTTCAGGTTTTGAAATGAGTCAAAGAAGAACTGACCCTGCCACCAGGCCACATAGAAATATCCCATGACCCAGCGGCCCTTGATCTGTCGTTTTCTGACCTCATCCCTCACTCAAATGTCACCAGAGCCATCTCCAGAGCTCCTACACCATTTTGTCCTGCTGCAGCC
>NW_007108233.1:0-819 GCF_000164805.1 Carlito syrichta
CCTCACCTGGTGAGAATGACCAGGGCAGACACTCATATTCGAGACCCAGTGTTCCAGGGAAAGCAGCTATCTATTAAGGATTACATGGGGCCGGGCATTGTGGCTTGTGCCTGTAATTCCAGCACTCTGGGAGGCAGACGCAAGAGGACTGCCTGAGCTCAAGGGTTCAAAACCAACCTGAGCAACATGGTGAGACCTCATCTCTACAATAAATCAAAAAATTAGCTGGGAATGGTGACTCATGCCTGTAGTTCCAGCTACTTGAAAGGCTGAGGCAGATGGATTGTCTGAGGCTCTGGTAGTCATGAGCATGCTACTGCATTCCAGCCTGGGTGACAGAGTAAGACTCTGACTAAAAAAAAAAAAAAAAGGATTACATGGGAGACACACTACCAAAATCTCTTCCCTTTGTAAGAGTCTATGACTCTAATGTTGGATACCAAGAATGACAGGTGATATCAAGAGCCCAGTGGTTGACACTTGTCACTAGATGAGGACAAGGCATGTGTTAAATTGGATTCCACAGCAGTACTGTAGTTGAAAAATTGTCACAACTATAGCAACAATGTAACATTTCAGAGGCATTCACCAGAGTGTTCTGAATTTTTTTCTACTAGACTCTTGAAAGAATCTCTACTTGTAATGAATTTTTTTTTCTAAGAATCACAATTAAACCCTCATTGAATAGTTAATTTGATTTATTTAAAACTTCAAAATAACTGAAACCATAGAGTAAAAAAGACGGGCAGTCAGCTGCAAAATTACCTTGCTGAAATTTCTTCATATACATATGAATATATGTATGCATATGGCATCTAT
>NW_007108234.1:0-1035 GCF_000164805.1 Carlito syrichta
TATGTTCATCAAAGATATTGGCCTGTAGTTCTCTTTCTTTGTTGGATCTTTACCTGGCTTGGGTATCAATGTGATGTTGGCTTCGTAAAATGATTTGGGGAGAGTTCCATCTTTTTCAATCGCCTGGAATACCTTCAGTAGCATTGGTATCAGCTCCTCCTTAAATGTCTTGTAGAATTCTGCTGGAAAGCCATCTGGCCCAGGGCTTTTTTTTGTAGGAAGTTTTCTTATTACGTGGTCGATTTCCTTGATTGTTATTGGTTTATTTAGGGTCTCAATTTCTTCTTGTTCCAACCTAGGTAGGTTGTGTGATGTCAGAAAGTCTTCTATTTCCTTAAGGCTTTCAAGTTTGTTTCCATACAAGTGTATGTAGTAGTCTCTAATGATCTTTTGTATTTCTTCAGGGTCAGATGTGACTTCATCTTTTGTGTTTCTGATTATGCTTATTTGGTTTTTTTTCTCGTTTTTTATTGGTCAGTCTACTAGGGGACCATCAATCTTGTTTACCCTTTCGAAGAACCAGCTTTTTGTTTCATTGATTTTTTGTATTATCTTTTTGTCTTCTATGTCCTCGATTTGGGCTTTTATTTTGGTGATCTGGATTCTTCTGCTGAAATTAGGGTTTTTGTGGTCTTGCTTTTCCAGCTTCTTTAGGTGGCTTGTTAGGTTGTCAATTTCTGTTCCTTCCATTTTCCTCATGTGTGTCTGTAGGGATATAAATTCCCCTCTTATTACAGCTTTTAAGGCATCCCAGAGATTTTGGTAAGATGTTTCTTTATTTTCATTTGTTTCCAGGTATCTTTTGATCTCTATTTTGATGTCATCATTGACCCAGGAGTTATTTAGCATCATGCTGTTTAGTGTCCATGTCTTTGTGGGTTTTGGGGGGACTTTGTTGGTGTCAATGTTTATTTTTATTACACTGTGGTCCGAAAAGGTGCATGGCAGAATTTCAGTCCTTTTAAATTTGCTTATATTTGATTTGTGTCCAATTATGTGGTCGATCTTAGAATATGTTCCATGTTGTGATGAGTA
>NW_007108234.1:1999-5210 GCF_000164805.1 Carlito syrichta
GGATATCTGGGAAAGATTTTAATTCTCCCTCACTGATGAAGCTTAGCTTGGCTGCGTAGGTTATTCTTGGTTGAAATTGTTTATCCTTTAGGACTTTGAAAATAGGGCTCCAAGCTCTCCTAGCCTGCAGGGTTTCTGCAGATAAATCTGCTGCTATTCTGATTGGTCTTCCATGGTGGGTGATCTGGCCTTTTTCTCTTGCTGCCTTTAGGATTTTTTCTTTTGTGCCTACTTTATTTAGGCGAATTATTATGTGTCTAGGAGTTGGTCTTCTCATTTGTTGTCTTGCGGGGGTTCTCTGAATCTCTTGTGTTTGAATTTTTGTATCACTGATTAGATAAGGGAAATTTTCTTGAATGATCTCGTGGAACGTTTGTTCCAATGTGGTCTCTGTTTCTCTTTCTGCCTCAGGGAGTCCGATTATTCTTAGGTTAGGCCTCTTGAGGTAGTCACTCATCTCTTGAAGGTTTTGTTCTGTCTTTTTTAGCTTATTTTCTGTGTTTTTAAGAGTTTGGGTTATTTCTATATTTTGGTCCTCAAGCTCTGAGATTCTTTCTTCTGCTTGGGTAATTCTGCTTTCCATGCTTATCAATTTGTTATTTATTTCATTCACAGTATTCTTTATTACTGTTATCTCAGATATCAGCTCCTTCCTAGTTTCTTCTTGTGTCTCCTCAATTCTTTTTAGTCTCTCCATTATTGTTTTGATATCTACATTTGCATTTTGAGACCCTTCATTCTGGGGACTTTTCATTGTTTGTATTCCAAAGTCAGTTTTCTCAGTGTCTGCTCTTCCAGGCGACTGGGAGAGACCCATACTCTTCTTTTGGTTTTTCTTCATTTCTGTAGATTTTTCTCCCTTTACCCCTTTCCCTCCCATGTAAGAAAGATTCCCTAAAGAGTACTGATAGCTACATAGAGACAGGGCAATAAAATCGAGAAACAGTGTAAGTCGGAAGGTAAACAACAAACGTGATCTAAACCAACAGTTACAATGATAAAATCATACAAAATGAGTGAAAGAGAGAAGTGCGAGAGGGATAACAGATATACATACCAGCTATCAGGTGAAAAACAGTCACAGGATCGGGAAGAAGTGAAGAAAGACACGTAAGAAAGATTGCCTAAGAAGTACTGATAGCTACACAGACACAGGTCAATAAAATCGAGAGACAGTGTAGGTCAGAAGGTCAACAACAGACGTGATCTAAACTAACAGTTACAATGATAAAATCATAAGTCAAAATAAGCGAAAGGGAGGAGTGCAAGAGGGAAAACAGATATACATACCAACTATCAGGTGAGAGAGAGACACAGGGCTGGGAAGAAGTGAAAAAAGACAGGTAAGAAAGATTCCCTGAAGAATACTGATAGGTAAACAGAGACAGGCCAAAAAAATCAAGAAACAGTATAAGTCAGAAGGTAAACACCAAACGTAATCTAGACCAACAGTTTCAATGATAAAATCATAGGTCAAAATAAGCGATCAGACTAGAGTCACTTCTGTGATCTCCGATTCCAGCCTCTCCCTTTTGTTTTTCGTTGCAGCATAGGGGTGGGGCTTTGTCTCCTGTTTCACACTGTTGCCTTAGGAGCTTAGGTAAAGTCTGTTGCTAGGTGGGCGGGGCAATGGAAGTCTGCCTGGAGAATGGCAAGGCAGTTTAAGCAGGTCTGTTTTTCTCTGCTTGTCTGGGTCCTCTGGGTTGGGGTCTGACGCTGTGTGCCTCAGCCAGGGTGGACCCGGAGTTCCAGAGCTCCAAAGTTCCAAAAGGCAGGCTGTAAATGATGAGAGTGGCACTGGGTCCCTACAGAGTATTCAGCCAGTAATGGAACCGGTGTCTCTGAGGGGCGGGCGCTCAGAGCCTCCCTGTGCGACCTGCGGTGCCGGTTGCCAGCCGGGGAGAGAGCTGGAGGGAGCAGGGACCCAAAACTTCCCCGCACGCTGCAATACCTGGCCTTAGGAAATGAGGTAAGTTTGTTGATAGGTGGGCAGGGCAATGTAAGTCTCTGCCTGGAGAATGGCAAGGCAGTTTAAGCAGATCTGTTTTTCTCTGCTTGTCTGGGTCCTCTGGTTTGGGGTCTCACGCTGAGTGCCTCAGCCAGGGTGGACCCGGAGTTCCAGAGCTCCAAAGTTCCAAAGGGCAGGCTCTAAACGGCGAGAGTGGCGCTGGGACCCTACAGAGTACTTCAGCCAGAAATGGAACCAGTGTCTCTGAGGGGCGGGTGCACAGAGTCTCCCTGTGTGACCAGCGGCTTGATGCTGGGTGCCCGGGCTGAAGACAATGCAGCCAGGGAGGGATCTGGAGGGGGCTGAAACCAGAGACTTCCGCACACGAGTAGAATGGCAGCAGTGGGGGGAGGGGCACAATATCTGGCCTTGCATGGGACTGAAGTTCCCAGGCCTGACCCCAGTGCGGTTGGTGGTGGGCTGGGGGATGTGGGTAGCGAAGTGATAGCCTTTTTGGGAACTCACGTTCAGAGAATCTCACCAGTTCACCTATGCCGTCGCCATCTTGCCCCGTCTTCTCACCATATTTATTTTATTCATTCCAGCTTTGATGGGCAAAATGGTTGGTACTATGTTTTTTGCCATGGTGATTAGAACTGCAACAAACATAATTGTACAGGTATCTTTTTGGTGAAATGATTTGAGTTCCTCCAGGTATTTTCTCTACAGGGGAATTACTGTGTCACATGGTAGGTCAGTTTCTTGTCCCTTTAGAAACCGTCACACTGTTTTCCAAAGATGTTGCTCTAGTTTTCAGTCCACATGCAGTGTAGAAGCATTTTTTTTTCCAAATCCTTACCAGCATCTGTTATTGTTTGTTTTATTAATGGTGATCATTCTTACAAGGGGTATATGGTATTTCAATGTGGTTTTCATTTGCATTTCTTTGATGATGAGTGAGGCTGAGCACATTTTCATATGTCTGCTGGCTGCCGATATCTCTTCTTATGAGAATTCTCCAATCATGTATTTTTCCCACTTTTTAAAGGGACTCTTTTTCTGTGTTTTTCTGAGTGTTTGAGTTTCTTGGAGATCCTAGATGTTATGCCTTTGTTAGATATATAGTTGAAGAATAGTTTTTCCCATTCTGTGGGTTGTCTCCCTGCTCTTTTGATGGTTTCTTTTGTTTTGCAGAAATTTATTAGTTTGAGGAGATTTCACTTTCTAAATTACTTCTTCAATTATGGGCATTTAGGGTTCTGA
>NW_007108235.1:0-848 GCF_000164805.1 Carlito syrichta
AATAGTAATAAAAGCCAATGATTATTCCTGAGCCTTCAGCTTCTGTTAAGGGTATGAATCCACCAAGCCACCTTTAAGTGGACTGACAGATCTGGTTGCTCAGTACAAATGTGCTTAACTTTATTCCATGTACAGCCTTCCTGCAGATTAGGTTAATCATTCAAATTACCCACATACACTGAAGAGGAAATGACATTATGTTCAAAAATTCCCAGAGGAGGAAAACAGGAGGCACAACTGGCAATAGGGCCTTGCTCTAATGAGACATAGAGGAGGGGTATATATTCCAACTTCACAGGCCAACTCAACCTTTTAGAAGAAAAGCATCCATGAGTCTCACTACTGCTCTTTCTTAGCTCCCAGATTTGTCCCTCAAGGTGAGGGATCATGCCTGTCTTTCTATTGTGTTTGGTTTGTTTCCTCTCCATGGACCTTGAAAGATGCAGGAAACAGTCAGAAGGGTGTCTCCCGAGATGGCGCTAAACACTATATGGAACCAAAAAAGGACAACAAAGGCCCTAAGCTCCTGCTTTTCCCGTGCATGTGAAACTTAAACCTATACACAAATATTATCTCCCTATAGGAATACTACCTCATAGCCCCCTCCAATAAAGACCCTAATACAGCACTGCCCACCCCCTCCCTAACCGATAAATACAGACTTCTCTCGCTGTCACCCTCTCACTCTCCCTCCCTTACCAGGCGGTTACAGACCCTCTTCCCTCTTTCTGTAGCCGCTGCTCTAATAAATCTCTTGGCCTCAAAGTGTGTTGAGTCTCGCTGCGCACCACTGCCTTTCAGACCTGTAGCATATCCTGCTCAGTGTGTGCTGAATAGATGTGCATGGG
>NW_007108236.1:0-988 GCF_000164805.1 Carlito syrichta
ACATTAAATCAGAAATTTGTTTAATTTGGAAATTATAATAGTTATAGAAAAGAGATTGCCACGGTTTTTAAAACTATAGTTTTGTAAATTTTTCTACTTTAAAATCAGAAATAAGTGAAAGCAAGGACGTGATCACTCATTTCTGTAATTTATAATCTTACCTTTTTAAAACAGGACACCATGCTTATTATGGTCCAGGGACCATACTTAAATATTTTAAAATAGTAACTGATTTCAATTTTCATAAAACCTAAAATAACAATCACAAAGGTAAGAAGAGCTAGCACCTCATCTAAGCAACTTTGGCTTTCCAGGTAAAATCTGCAGTTCTGCTTCCAAATTTTCCCATGGATGGCAGTCCTGAACTGTGACCCAAAGTCTCATCACCATCCTCACCTGAAAAGCACCGTGAGAAACACTGGTTAAAAAAACAATTTCTTCACTAAGTCTCTCCGAAACACATTGTTTATTTGCTTCGGTAAGCCTCTAAAGATGTTTTGTGGCTTTACAAGTTCCAAGTTTGAAGTTGAAATTCTTAGGAGGTACATTATGTGCAAGTTTGACATTTAAAATGTATGGGGCTACCATGCTTTTGTTAAAACACTTTATATTACATAAAGGGGGGGAAAGGCAAGACTCTCAAATTTCTACAGGCGCTGGCGCATTTCAGATTTTATAGTTCACATTATTCCTATAGAAGAACGCGCTGATGGCGATGACACTGGAAAGTGAATTCCTTAGGTCGTGGGAGCATAATGACAAACATGAGCGGCCTGCAGCCCTGGGTCATCTCATGAACAAACCTGCTCTGTCAGGTAGGATTTCTGGTTTGCTTGGCCCTGAGAGACTTAAAGTATGCCTGAAAAGAGACTTTTGAAGGTTCTACAGAGCATTCAATTTTTCTGCTTGTTTTTTCACAAAATTCTTCTTGCAGCAGTCTAACACCACCCAACCGTGTTCTGAACGCAGAAACAATCTTAGTTCTGGA
>NW_007108237.1:0-826 GCF_000164805.1 Carlito syrichta
TCAACAAGAGATATCTATCCTAAACATATATGCAGCCAACATAGGTGCGCCAATTTTCATAAAGGAACTTCTTGGAAAACTAAAGAAAGATATTGATTCTAACACTATCATAACTGGGGACTTTAATACCCCACTCACAACCCTAGACAGATCATCACGACAAAAAAATCAGCAAGGATATCCGGAACCTCGATGTGACTTTGGACCAAATGGACTTAATTGATACCTACAGAACACTCCATCCAAAGACCACAGAATACACATTCTACTCATCACCACATGGAACATATTCTAAGATCGACCCCATACTCGGCCATAAATCAAGCATAAGCAAATTTAAAAGGACCGAAATTCTACCAAACACTTTCTTGGACCACAGTGGAATAAAAATAAACATTGACACCAACAAAGTCCCCCCAAAACCCACAAAGACATGGACACTAAACAGCATGATGCTAAACAACTCCTGGGTCAACGATGAAATCAAAACAGGGATCAAAAGATACCTGGAAACAAATGAAAATGAAGAAACATCTTACCAAAATCTCTGGGATGCCCTGAAAGCTGTAGTAAGAGGGGAATTTATTTCCCTACAAACACACATGAAGAAAATGGAAGGAACAGAAATTCACAACCTAACAAGCCACCTAAAGAAGCTGGAAAAGCAAGACCACAAAAACCCTAATTTCAGCAGAGAATCCAGATCACCAAAATAAAAGCCCAAATCCAGGACATAGAGACAAAAGATATACAAAAATCATGAACAAAAGCGGGTCTCGAAAGGTAACAAGATTGATGGTCCCTAGCTAGACTGACCAGAAAAATG
>NW_007108238.1:0-861 GCF_000164805.1 Carlito syrichta
TCATCCCTCGCCTTTGGGAGGGTGAAGTGAGTGGATTGCCTGAGCCCGCGCAATCGAGACCCGCCTGAGCAGGAAAGACCTCATCTCTACAATAAATAAAAAAAATCAGCCGGGCGTGGTAGTGCATGCTTGTAATTCCGGCTACTTGGAAGGTTGAGGTGGAAGGATTGCCGGAACCCAGCAGGTCGAGGCTGTGGTGGCCGAGAGCGGCCACTGCACTCCAGTCTGGGAGAAAAGAGTGAGACTCCAACTCAAAAAAACAAAAACAAAAACAAAAAACTAAGATATTACAGCTGATTCAAAGGAGAATTCAAAGCACCATAAGTATTCAAGTCCTTTAAAAAAGCAAAAATAAATATTAAAATAGTTGCAAAACTGACATTTTCGCTGGGAAAAAGAGTGGCATCAAGTGCCCTTCCATTTAATTGTCTATGATCCTGTGCCTTGCCACGTAACAGCTTGCAGAACTGAAAAAATTCAAAGACAATGAAAGTTGTGAAAAGTCTAGAAGAGTAATATATTGTTTTTCTTTGTCCATTTTCAAGTATTTCACAATTTTTTCCTGAGAGTAATATTTTAAAAAATTGAAACAAAATTCACATTCTATGCCAAAGCATACATTAAGAAAGCAAAGTACAAGAGTAGGGAAGCTGTGTGCCTCAGAACTCTTCTGTCTAAGGGTCACAGTGCCTACTCGGTGCCTAAGGGGCCCTTGCCACAATTAACAGACTGGAGTAAAAAATCTAGAGTACTTATGCTCAGACTAAAAGGATAAATTACTCAAGTAAAAGTACTGATTTGGAAAAAAAAGTGGTTTAAAGAAAAGATCATTTAATGAATCTTATGGTACACCAAGATCAA
>NW_007108239.1:0-909 GCF_000164805.1 Carlito syrichta
TTTAATTTTAGTAAAGGCTAGGCCTCACTATATTGCCTAGGCTAATCTTGAACTCCTGGGTTCTTGCCTTGCCCTCCCAAAGTGCCAGGGTTATGGGTGTGAGCCACCATGCTGCCCCCCCAAGGCCACTTTCGAGTAGAACTATACCACCTCATGTGTAGTGCAAGAATCTTTTAATAGCAAAATATTCCTAATTCTTTCTCCCTATTTATTGTGTCATTGCTATTATTCATTTTCCTTTTACATAAGCTAATACAAACTGTTGATAGTCTTAATTTGAACAAATTTTTATCTCTTAGATCAATTAACAATAAGAAAAATAAATGTTTTATCATACATTCAATTATACTTTCTCTAATGCTCTTCCTTTCTGTTTACAGATCTAAGTTTCTGACCCATTTTATTTTCTTTCGCTCTATTGCTTGAGCCAAGCAGGTCAAGACTGCAGTGGCTGTGAACATGCCATTGTACTCCAGCATGGGTGACAGAGTAAGACTCTGACTCAAAAAAAAAAATAATTTTTCTTTAACATTTTTTGAAGGACAAGTCTACAGGTAATACTTTTTTTTTTAAATAAAGAATAATTTTGTAAGGTACAAAACTTTGGTTGGCAGGTTTTTTGTTTCCTTCTTTTGTTTTCTTTCTGAAAACTTTAAATGTTTTACTTAGCTCCTTCTTACTTATGTGATTTCAGAAGAGAAATTAGATGTAATTGCTATCTTGACTTTTATATCAGTGTTTCTGTTCCTTCTGGTTTCTTTCAGACTTGTTTATTTTAACTCTAGTTTCTGTAATGTGAATATGATAGGACTGGGTATAGTGGTTTTGCTTTGTTTTTGGCATTTATGCTGTTTGGTGTTCTTTGAGTCTCCTGGATCTGTGGTTTTGTGCCTGACGTTATTTGAGAAA
>NW_007108240.1:0-608 GCF_000164805.1 Carlito syrichta
GGTACAAGAACAGGCACATAGACCAATGGAACAGGATAAAGATTCTGGAGGAAGCAAAGCCTTAATTCCTCAACCAACTCATTTGCAACAAAGCCTCCAATATCAACCACTGGGGAGAGGAGAACCTATTCAGTAAATGGTGTTGGGAAAACTGACTAAACACATGCAGAAGATTAAAACAGGACCCCTACCTATCGCTACACACAAAAATTTACTCTAAATGGATCAAAGACTTAAATGTAAATCCTTAAACTGTAAGAATGCAAGAAAATGCAGGAATCAGTCTTATGGAAGTTGGAACTGGCAACAGATTCCTGACCAAAACCCAAAGGGCCCAGGCCATAAGAGATAAGATAGACAAGTGGGCCTCATTAAACTGACAAGCTTCTGCAAAGCCAAAGAAGCCATCAAGAAAACAGGGAAACAGCCCACAGAATTGGAAAAAATATTTGTCAAATATATATCTGACAAAGGCCTAACATCTAGGATCTACAAGGAACTCAAATACACAGAAAGGAAAAAAACAAACAGCCCCTTTAAAAAGTGGGCAAAACACATGAATAGACACTTCTCATAGAAGATATGGGGGTGACCAACAGACACTTGAA
>NW_007108241.1:0-683 GCF_000164805.1 Carlito syrichta
GTCAGCTGGCTGGCATGCAAGTTAGCTAGGTAGTTAGGTACTTAAGTCAGCTGGAAAGTCAGCAGGCTGTGTAGGCAGGTAGTTAGTTAAGTCAGCTGGCTGGCCATCAGGCGTCTAATTATGGCCACTAGTTTAGTCAGCTGGCTATCCAGGTGTCTATCTAGGTAGCTAGCTAGTTAAGTGTGCTGACTATCCAGCTGGATACTTTGTTAAGTCAGTTAGTTAAGTCAGCTGGCTACTCTGCTAGCTAGCTAGGGCAACTAGGCAATTAAGTCAGCTGGCTAGCCAGCTGGCTCGCTAGTTAATTCAGCTAATTAAGTCAGGTGGTGAGCCAGCATGCCAGCTAGTTAGCTAGCTAGTTATGTCAGCTGTCTAGCCAGCTGGCTATATACTTAAGTGAACAAGTTAAGTCAGATGACTAGCCCCCTGGCTATCTAGGTAGCTTACTATTTAAGTCAGCTGGCTAGACAGCTGGCTAGCTAGATAAGTCACGTAGACTTTCAGCTGGATAGCTAGCTGGATAGCTATGTAGCAAGCTAGTTAGTTCTACAGACTAGAAAGCAGGCCATCTAGTTAAGTCAGGTAGTTAACTCAGCTGGTTAGTCGACTGGCTAGTGAGGTGGCTGGCAAGTTAAGCCGGCTGGTTAGCAGGTTGGTCAGGTAGGTGGCCAGCTAGTTAAGCG
>NW_007108242.1:0-1145 GCF_000164805.1 Carlito syrichta
CTGCCGGTCCGCACCGGAGTTCCTCTGCTCGGGGCGCAGGAGCTGGCCTCCCAGCAGCCCCCTCCGCGGCACTCCCTTCGGGTGCCAGGGGTGCCGAGGGGACACTTGGATAAGGTGGGGGGAAAAACAAATCCTCTTGCTTGGAGTCCGGCAGGACTGGATAGAGCGGAGGTTTGGTCTGCGCCTTGTCTTCCAGAGGCTTGCCATTTGGCTCACCATTCTTGATTTTTCCTTCCTCTGTGGCCAGAATCTGATATGACGGTCCCACCTGTGCCTGTGGTGGAACAAAAGACTTGGCCCATGGGGGAGGGTTATGAATAACATCCTGCCACATCAGGATATAGGGTACCTGGTCCGGATGGTCACATTTCTCCCAGAGAATAACATCTTTAACCTGAAAAACAATATGTGGTGAAAATATGCCTTCCGGTGGCCAACCTATGCCAAAGGCTGGCCACTCTGTCTTGCAGAGTTCCCAGAGCTGTCTTTTTTGAATAATTACATTCAGATTGTCAGCCCTTTCTTTAACGTCCGAGAAATGATCAGTCATGAGAGTTAGAGGAGAGGCTAGTTTCTGTCCCATGTTTTCCATCCTCCACACCAAAACACAGACAAAGATAGCAGACAATAGGACACAACTAACATATAAATACGTTTTTCTATGGCCGTAGAGACAAAGACAAAGCCTATCTGAAGGCAAGGCCGCACCTCTCGGTGCTGGGCTACCTTCAGATATGAGGACAGCACTATCCTCCAAATGGGGGCCTTGTGGGTGCCCGAAAAATCGGGCATACCAGACGACCCCCGCTCCTGCCTGGCTCGCCAATGCGACCGGGAGCTGAACTAAACTTAGTCTGGGTCTGCGCCTCTCGTGCCTGGACCCCCTCTGAGCCCACACTTTCCAGCACTTAGGCTCCCTCTGAGATCGAGGAACGTCTCCCAAGACCTCTGGCCAGGAGGGTCCTAGAGTGCCTCTACTCTACCTTATTCCGGCCTTATAAAATGAATATCGATATCCTACCAGAAGCGCATGTGCACTTACCCACTGGCTAAGACACTTCAGGCTGGAGTCTAGGAGGTCTCTGAAAATCTCGCTGGGGCTTCCAAATGTTGAACCCAGGACTCTAATGAGAGATATAAGGACC
>NW_007108243.1:0-1236 GCF_000164805.1 Carlito syrichta
CCAGAGCCCAGCAGGTCGAGGCTGCTGTGGCAGGGAGCAGCCACTGCACTCCAGTCTGGGCGACAGAGCGGGACTCCAACTCAAAAAAATAAAAGAAAGAAATTTCAAATTCTATCAATACAGATATATCATGATTAGATCAGATAAAACATAGTACTTTAAAGAATAAACCTCTGCAGACAGATATGGCAATTCATGAATCCTTTTAAAAAAATATTTATAAATCAGGCATTACGAAAATCATCCATGAAGAATGAAACTGTAGTAATTTTGTTTGCTTGCTTCTTTTTGTTTTTCATGTAGAGGAAGAGATAAAGGGTTTATTACCTCAGTGCAAACCTGCAGGCCAACAAGCAAAAACCGGCATAGTCACAATAAAGACCTAGTTGGGTATAGTTTTCAATTTAAGTTTCAGTCATTACCATTTGGGCTAATTTTGGAGATTTTGTACAGAATATTTTTGTGACAAATCACAATTTTGTAATCTCTCCTCCAAAGAAAAGAACAGAACACGCTTTCCTTATGTAAGCTTAATTTCTGAACTCTTAGTGATTTTATATGTTCATAGATTCTGTATCCCATTTCTTCTACCACCATTCAGGAACACTTTGAAATAATCAATGGCTTTATATTTCAATGTAATTAGTAGCACCATGGTTCCATGATTGGCCTATTACCTTCATACATTTGTCATTTATGTTGGAAGAAAAAAATATAAAAATACACACACACACATATACACTCACACACACAACAAGAGGGTTTATCTCTGAAGCAGAGCTGAAAATTTTTTGGAAACGCTTGACAAAGCATATCATTTGAATTCAGATTTACGTCATAGACTCAAATTATGTTTAGATAGAAAAAAGGAAATTTATTTGGATCTCAAATAGAAAAAGACTAGACTGTTTTAAGTTAGACTGTAAGAGAGCTAGGATTTTTCCTGTCATATTACGTGATTTCAAAAATTACACCTTTGGTTTAATTATTGGTGATTGTACTGTCATTGTCTTCTTTTGTGTATTTAACTATGTGCAGAATCAATTTTATGTAGATACTGAACAGTGTTAATCACATTAGTGATTTTCTAAGCCTGGAGATTTGAGACCAGCCTGTCAACTGGTAGAGACCTCATCTCTACAATGTATCAAAACAACTAGCCAGGCATGGTTGCATGTATCTGTAGTTCCAGCTACTTGGAAGGCTGAAGGTGGAAGGCTCGTCTCTGCTTGGCAG
>NW_007108243.1:2753-3619 GCF_000164805.1 Carlito syrichta
TTTTATAATTTACCACTAAAAGCATTCTATTGAATTATTATAACTATTTTTTTTTGAGCTGGAGTCTCACTCTGTTGCCCGGACTGGAGTGCAGTGGCACGCTTCCGGATACTGCAGCCTCGACCTGCTGGGATCCAGTGATTCTTCCGTCTCACCCTTCCAAGTACCTGGAACGACAGGCGCACTCTACCATGGCCGGCTAATTTTTTTTGATTTATTGTACAGATGAAGTCAGGTGTGAGACTCCAACGCAAAAATAAAAAAAAAAAACAAAAAAAATAAAAACTCATATGAGATGCTCTCAAACACTGCAGGCTCTCCTGTCTTGTACAAGGGTCAGCTCATGTAATAACTTATATTTTAGTTGTTACCTTAGAAGAATAGAGTTATTTAGCCCCATATCCAATTTTTGTTTCCACAAGGTAAGAGGGAAAATGGAAGGTTTTGGTACCGGTATCTTCAAAACTTATTGCCCTACACGCAATTTTATTTCATTCATATTCAGAATGATAGAACTCAGTCAATAAAAAAAGAAACTAATCGAAAAACTTGAGGTAACTGAATGTGAAAAGAAGACACAGAACTGTGCTGACTCACAATTGAGCAGTATTAAAACCATAGAGACAGCTGTTGGTCAGTGATAAAACTCAGTGGAACCTGACATCAGGAGCAAAGAAACAGAAAACAAACTACATTATGTAACAGTAATAAAAAATAATTCTGAAAAGATAGCATTGGTAGAAGTCATTGGATAAAATCTATCATGCTCTAAATACAAAGAAATAGTCTTTTCCTCGTTTGCTAACCATGGAAGACATGTCTGTCTATGCAGTAGATTTTAAAAACACACAATTATTTGCTAATGT
>NW_007108244.1:0-894 GCF_000164805.1 Carlito syrichta
AGCTACCCGAAAAATACCGAAACATTCAGAAATTAAAAACACATTTCAAAGCAATGATGGGTAAAAAGAAATCAAAAGAAAAATTATAAAATATTATTAATTGAATGATCCAAAAACACAACATAAAATTTGTGAGGAGCAGCTAAAGCAGTACTTAGAGGACCATGCCTAAGTGTGAATGCTCATATTAGGGGGAAAAAAAGGAACTTAAAACAGTGCCCAGCTGGGGTGGTGGCTCAGCCTGTAGTCCCACGCTTTTGGGAGGCTGAGGTGAGTGGATTGCCTGAGGCCGAGGGTTCGAGACCCACCTGGGCAGCGAGACCTCATCTCTACAATAAATCAAAAAATCAGCTGGGCATGGTAGTGCATGCCTGTAATTCCGGCTACTTGGAAGGCTGAGGTGGAAGGATTGCCAGAGCCTAGCAGGTTGAGGCTGCGGTGGCTGGGAGCAGCCACTGCACTCCAGTCTGGGCGCAGCCACTGCACTCCAGTCTGGGCAACAGAGTGAGACTCCAACTCAAAAAAACAAACAAACAAACAAAAAAACAGTGCTCAAAGTTTCCACCTTAAGGTAGAGCAAAGTATACTTATAGTAAGTAGAAAGAAACAAATAATAAGTATGGAATAAGTATATAAATAATAAGATAGAAAAGCGATCACAAGAGAAATTAACAACATCAAACAAAATTGGTTTTTAAGAAAGATGAAAAAATTGGTAATCCCCTAACCAGACTGATTTTGAAAGGAGAGAGAAAGCACACATCTCCAGTGTCAAGAGTGAAAATGGGAATATCTTCATGGACCTAACAAACACCAAAATGACTTTAGGCACTGGATATTCCTTGGCTGCAGCTCTTCAACAGTGAAGGGAGCGAATGAGCAGTGCTTGGAAGG
>NW_007108245.1:0-843 GCF_000164805.1 Carlito syrichta
TATCTGAGAGTAGAACCATCTCTCTTTATCCTCTTCCTTCTTACCCTTTCGCAACTGTTTGTTGGGATATCTATTAACCTGGCCTGCTTATGAGCACTGATTGTGACTTGCCTGACCAGAGGGAGGGTTAGGACCGCACCGGTGAAGCAGAGACGGAGAGAAGAAAACTACTCAGAGGCAGCTCTTCTGGGAACAGTCTGGCCAAGACTGAAGCCGATTTTATTCAAACTTTTTCCAACTTATATACCATTTTTTAGACCCTCCAGCAGTGTAATAATTACCTGCTTGGGGCATACAGATTCCATGCTTTACAGATCATGCATCACAAGACCGTCACAAGACGAACACGTTCTAAACAAGCTGTTATAATTTCCTGATGCATGTCGTGTTTTACAAAGCTTACATCAAAATTACAAATACATTGTTTTAAATCATTCAAAACAATTTAATAAATCATTCACATCATACTCTTCTTTTTAAGCCCTAATTAAAAGTTCCCCAAGTTATCCCTAAATTTAATCTAGTTATACTAACTTTTAATATATTAAGCCGTTAATATTATTGACTTAACACTATTCTATACTCTATAGATTTATTTAAATGGCTTGGTTTTATTGCTTACTTTTATTAACTTACCATTATGCTAGAAGCTATAAGTTAATTACGTTAAGTTTATATTATTTATATGTATAGTTCTTATAACCTACTATAATTCCACACTGTCCTATGATTGTATATAAATTACCTATGATTTAATCGAATTTTACTAACTTTTAATGTTTTAAATCGTTAATACTACTAACTTAACACTATACTATACTTTATAAATTTATTTAAAAAGAC
>NW_007108246.1:0-791 GCF_000164805.1 Carlito syrichta
TAAGATCGACCACATAATTGGACACAAATCAAGTATAAGCAAATTTAAAAGGACTGAAATTCTACCATGCACCTTCTCGGACCACAGTGGGATAAAAATAAACATTGACACCAACAAAGTCCCCCCAAAACCCACAATGACATGGACACTAAACAGCATGATGCTAAATAACTCCTGGGTCAATGATGACATCAAAACAGAGATCAAAAGATACCTGGAAACAAATGAAAATGAAGAAACATCTTACCAAAATCTCTGGGATGCCTTAAAAACTGTAATAAGAGGGGAATTTATATCCCTACAAACACACTTTAGGAAAATGGAAGGAACAGAAATTGACAACCTAATGAGCCACCTAAAGAAGCTGGAAAAGCAAGACCACAAAAACCCTAATTTCAGCAGAAGAATCCAGATCACCAAAATAAAAGCCCAAATCCAGGACATAGAAGACAAAAAGATAATAGAAAAAAATCAATGAAACAAAAAGCTGGTTCTTCGAAAGAATAAACAAGATCGATGGTCCCCTAGCTAGACTGACCAAGAAAAAACGAGAAAAAAACCAAATAAGCACAATCAGAAACACAAAAGATGAAGTCACATCTGACCCTGAAGAAATACAAAAGATCATTAGAGACTACTACGTACACTTGTATGGAAACAAACTTGAAAACCTTAAGGAAATGGAGGACTTTCTGACATCACACAACCTACCTAAGTTGGAACAAGAAGAAATTGAGATCCTAAATAACCAATAACAATCAAGGAAATCGACTACGTAATAAGAAAACTCC
>NW_007108246.1:1623-28593 GCF_000164805.1 Carlito syrichta
GGAATAGAATTGAGATCCCAGAAGCAAAACCTCAATTTCTCAACCAACTCATCTTCGACAAAGCCTCCACCACCTACCACTGGGGAGAGGAGAACCTATTCAGTAAATGGTGCTGGGAAAACTGGCTGACCACATGCAGAAGATTGAAACAGGACCCCTATCTATTAACAAAGGTTAATTCCAAATGGATCAGAGACCTAAATGTAAAACCTCAAATCATAAGAACCTTAGAAAATGAAGGATATACCCTCATGGAAATTGGAACTGGCATCCAATTCCTGAACAAAACCCAAAACCCACAGCTCATAAGAAAGAAAATAGATAAGTGGGACCTTATTAAACTGATAAGCTTCTGCAAAGCCAAAGAAACCATCAAGAGAGCAGGGAGACAGCCTACAGACTGGGAAAAAGTATTTGCCAACTCCAGGTCCGACAAAGGCTTAACATCCTGGATCTACAAGGAACTCAAACGTGCTGAAAAGAAAAAAACAAACAACCCCATTATAAAATGGGCAAAAGATATGAACAGACACTTCACAAAGGAAGACATCCGAGCAGCCAACAAACACATGAAGAAATGCTCAACCTCACTAATCATCAGGGAGATGCAGATCAAAACCACACTGAGATACCACCTAACTCCAGTCAGAATGGCAATCGTCAACAACTCAAAAAATAACAGCTGCTGGAGAGGTCGTGGTGAAAAGGAAACACTTCTACACTGTTGGGGGGAGTGTAAACTAGTGCAACCTCTGTGGAAAGCAGTGTGGTGATTCTTGAAAACTCTAAGTACCAACCTCCCATATGACTCCGCAATCCCCCTACTGGGAATATATCCTGAAGAACACAAATCACTCTATAAAAAAGATACCTGCACACCCATGTTTATCGCAGCATTGTTCACAATAGCAAGAACCTGGAAACAGCCATGCTGCCCATCAAAAGAGGACTGGATTTAAAAAATGTGGTACATATACACGATGGAATACTACGCAGCCATAAAAAAGAACAAAATCATGAATTTCACAGCAACCTGGATGGAACTAGAGTCTATAATACTGCGTGACCTCTCACAGAAACAAAGATCCGAGTATCACATGTTCTCACTCATATAATGGACCTTAAACATCCAATGCAATACTATATGAAAATGACTGACCGTACTGGGAAACTATGGTGGGGGGAGGGAGATGGGATTAACAGTAGCAAATATCTGTCTGAGAATGGGGAAACACCCCATATCAACAGGGTGCCTGAATGAAACGCAATTGTATACCTAACCCTTAACTGTACCCCACAACTTCACAATTAAAAAAAAAAAAAAGAAATAATGCAAGGCTATACTCTCTGATTACTATTCAACACTATGCTGGAACTCCTAGCTATTGTAATAAAAACAGAAAATTTAAAAATCATACATATAAGAAAACAAAATAAGAAATATCCTATATTTATTTGTACATGACATAATTGTCTGTGTGAACAACTCCACAAATCTACAAACAAACACAAAAAACACTTCCTAGAAATAATAATGACTTTAACAAGATCTTAGGATAGAATACCAATATCAAAAGGCAATTGCTTTCATATATATATAGTATTAAACTATATAACTACAAACTTCTTGGAAAAAATTTAGGAGAAATTATGCATTAGCATGGGACATGGGAACCAACCTGAAAGAGTTTCTAATGGTCAAAGACAGAACAACTTGAATAATATAAAACAATAAACTATTTAATTAAAACTCAAAGTATATAACCTCAATATCCATGAGTCCATATAATTATACATACGTAAGTAGCAGAAAAGAGACAATTGTCCATTTGGAAGAGTTTCAAATTGTTTATGCAGATACTTCTTTTATGTGATTGAGTTTAGCCACTATCCACATTGAGTCAAAGAGTAGAGTACAAGAGTAGAGGATAAAAAGTAAGTTTAAGTGGTTTATCTGTGAATAAACCTGGCAAACAGTTGCTCAGATGATTAGGGTTGATGTCATCATTAATGAATCACATTAATAGCATTTACCCTTGATATAATGTGATGAGAATGATACTTTACCTCTGTGATCTTATCCTAATATGTGTGTGTGCGTGTGTATGCGCACGCGCGCGCGCGCGTGTGTGTGACATTATTATAAACATTTGAAAAGCATCAGACAAAACAAATTCAGAGGAATTCTACAATATATCTGACCAGCATTCATCAACATGATCAAGGTCATCAATAGCAAGGTAAATCTAAGAAACTGTCATAGACAAGAGAAGTCTGAGAAGACAGGATGACTACATGTAATGTGGATTCCTGGAATAGAAAAGAACAGAAAATACATTAGAATAAAACAAGTGACATCCAAATATAGGGTGGAATTAAGTTAAAAGTGAGGTTCTAATTAATCAATTGTGGTTCCTTAGTTGTGACTAATGTACTATAGAAGTGTAAGATAATCATTGTAGGGAAATAGAATGAGGACATTTAGAATTCTTAGTGGTTTTTTTGTGAGTTTTGGTAATTCTAAAACTATTCTAAAATAAAATATTTGTTATAACCAAATTTGTCTTAACACTACAGACTGTGGGTTCCACAGACAAGAACACAGCCAAGAGACAGGGACTATGATGCCTCACAGTGTGGCTTTCAGCATTTCTCAGAACTTGTTAGAAAACTTTGAAGTTTCTATAGGGTTATGTTGATTAAAATTTGGTGTTTGAATACTCTTAGCAAGGAAAAAAGCAAACAATAATGCTTGTTAAGAGATCCTGAAAGTAGTGGCTGACATTACAATACTGATGAGATTTCATGGTACAAGAATTACATGCTAAAAATTGATCATGTTGGAAGCAGAAATAATTCCTTACCTTCAGTGTAAGTACACATCAAGAGAGAGAATTTCTTAAGATCACATGATTTTGAATATAGCCATTGAATATAAATATCCATATGCTACTTTTTTCATTTCTTAAGTTTACTATCAGTCAAAGGATTTGTTAAAGGGTAATTTGGATTTCTCCAAAGTCTGAGAAACATAGAATTTTATGAGGAAGGTACAAACATATGTGAATGCCATGTTATATTTACTTGTTAATATATTCAATAGAAGCATGGACACTATGCAATACAACTATTAATAGAAAAAGGAAGCAATGGTAAATGTTGCTTATAACAGTAGAGAAAGAACTCACATTGTGGGATTTTAAATTTTATCATATTTTCTCTATTAAGTACTTGTCATTTTAATATTCTGGTTGATGAATTGAGAAGGACACATAAAGCACTCTGCTGTTTACTGAAGTATGATGGTTTTCTCTAGAAAAAGGACTTTTGTGATTATTTGGGTTTCTATTCTATAATCTTACCACTCTTTAATGAAACAAATTTCTTAATCGAAAAGAAAAGATAACAACAACAGTAACAACAAAAACCTAAGGTTAATCAGAACCGAGTCTCTGATATTCTCTCATAAATAACCAAGATCACTTCAAAGAAAATAACTGATAGTATTTGAGATCAAAAATAAAACTTGAACTTTTAAGGGGAAATTAGAATTTTGAAAAATATGTCTATCACTTTCAGTTTTCCAAAATTAAGGATTTTTCTGATGAGATAATTAGTGATACAGACATATGTAATTTTGATATTGCATAAAAAAAATGTGTTGACATTTGCAAGACTACTTAACTCCATAAACTAATATTTTCTAAATGACCAGAGCATGATGTTAACAAAATCATACAACAGGTAAAAGATCTATTCAAAGTGGAAAACAATAACAACAACAAAACCACATACCAAAATCAAACCAAACCAAAACAACAATAAAAAACTCAAAGCAGTGAATAGAATACAATGTAGCAGAGCACAAAATGATAATTGATATAATTTTAAGCTTCATATTGCAGCTAGTCATTGTTTAGTTTTGATGTGATAACAAAAATGCATAGCCACAATTATCTTAAAAGACTATTAATATAGCTATGCCTTTGCCAACTAGATATCTATGCATGTCTTTATATGCTTAACAAAAGTTACATAGTGCAACTGATAGGTTAAAAGGCATTAAAGAGCTTACCAGATGTGCAAAAGTACGCTACCCTTCCCAATATATTCTTTTTTTTTGGATATATGGTTTTGTTTATAAAAGATGTCATTTTTGTTATTCTGTAATAATATTTTTATTATTTAAATAAATAAATAAAATATGTAAAAATCCTCAATTGTAATATTTAATGCAGCAGCTATCACTATGTATAAAATATAAGAACAAAATTTTCTTCTGGTCTTTAATAATTTCTAAAATGTATAGAGTCCCTGGTAAATAGTTAAAAAACCACTACTCCCAAGTCATTACATGTAAAGTTTTGGAGGAAAAATTACTAGTTCTTCTCTTCCGTTAACCACGAAAGTTCAAACTAGATGTCATTAGATTACATTAAATAAGTACTTGTAAACTAATATAACCTGAGGTTATAACTAATTTTTTTTGCCGCCCTATAGATGGTTATAATTAAAATTTAAGTAATTGATGTTCTGCTGTTCTGGATGGCGTTAAGTTTTGTGGTTCTGTTTCACAGTTTTAAGGATCAGTATCATTTACTTTTCATGACTTAATTGCTGATGTAATGTTATATGTCAAAAAGACAAACAGTGTATCTAAATTAGTTCACCTAAACACACGGTTGTTAGGTTAGAACAATAGTTCAACACATCCTAGAAACATACTGAGGGTTTGTTTGCAGGCTAACAGAGTTCAGTTAAAAAATATATGGAAATACAAAAGAGTTAGTAAACTCTGTTAGGCATGAAAAATAGTTTTTTTTCTCTCCGAATCTTATTTGAAATTCACACAAAGGAGTATTAATTTATAAAATATATGTAATGAATCAAGTTGGACATTACATTGGTAAATTCAGAAGCAAACAAAAATTATGAGATAATAAATATGTAAATTGATCAATTGGTTTAGCATAAAAAAATCACATAAATTATTAGGGGCTGGTAGAGCAATATGCAGAATAATTCTTTCAATCCAAAAATATTTTGATTAGTGAAATGAATAAATAAATCATTCTATATTAAAGAATATATGATAATTTTTCTCTGCTCTCAAGGAAAAGAATAACAAAAATATATATCACAGCTATGACAATAAAGATTCCTTCATATGGGATCATTTTTCAGAGACTAAAGCTGTAACTGACTTTAGAAATTTCACTAGGCACACTGAGAGTAAAAGCACAGGAGGAAACCATTACGATGGATGGCTGTGGATGTGCCTCCCATGAGATCTGTGTTTGGAATAGCAGAGATAAAGGTAGACATTTCTCTTCTTAATATTGTTTAGTTTTATATGTTCATTTTAACTTGTTCTTGCACAGTATACACTGATTTGTATGTTCAAGTGGTAGATTTGTATCTAGATTTCAATGTGAAAAGAGTATATACATTTTCAGTTTTTCAGCACACTGAGATTAGCAGCGTGTCACCTACCATGCAAAGAGAAAATGGTGATGAGTTGAAGAGGATGGTTGTGCCGATGCCTTCCAATCAAATGCTACCAGGAACTCACCTGCAATTGAGCAGATCGATTCATTATACATTGATGTGAGGAAGAACACATTCGATGGGAAACTATGGATGGCTCAGTAAGAAGGAGTTAGAAAGTGCTCATAAGATTTGGGCTTGAATTAGGTGACCTGGGAAGGTTCAAGGAAGCAAGATTTGTTATGAATTAGATGCTGTGAGGGAGTGAGGGTACTACCATGATTGTGTATCTCAATAGAAAGAATAACTAGACATAATTTATTAAGGAACAACAGCCAGCATTGCCTGCATAGTCATTTTGGTGGTTTGGCTATCACAGTTAAAAAGAAAAAAAAATCTCTAAATTCTCCTTGTACATAAATTCAGACCCTCAGCATGGCTTTTGAATCATATCCACTTTGACAGTTTTATGTGTTCAGACTTTAATCTTTAGTATATGTCAAAATGGTCTTCTTATTACTTAGCTCCCAATTCTAGAATTTTTTATTTCTTTTTAAAAATGTGAGCTACTTAACTCCTTATTTCCTCCTTCCTTTATTATCATAGTTGTGCTATATATTTTTGTTATCCCTCTGTTACTTCTTCCTCTGACTCTTCTCCTCTGTCTGACCTTGACTCCCTCTTCTGTGTTAGCCTTAACCTCTCAATGAGATGTCTGTTCATTGTATGTACAGCTGGTGTTATAGACTCTATATTGAAAATTAATAAGACGTTATGCGGTAGCAAGTTTTGTAAAACTTTGTCGATAGAATATACATTTCTGTCATTGTTTAAACAACAACGATGGAAGAGAGATTCTGATCTCTCAACTCCCTTTCCATTTTGAGTATTTCGAGTTGCTTAGGATCACAGCCGGAGAAGAGTTCTTCTTTGGGGCCCCTCACTCTCCTAACAGAGAACTTAAACTAAATAATGTTCTATTCTAAGAACAATGACATATACAACAAGAAGGAGTACTGAATTACTTCAAACACTGTTTATACTTTTGTAGAAAACATATTACACATTCAGATACTACACGTGCTTCACAAAGTTTCCTTGACAAGCCCAAGCTAATCTTGAGGGACCTGAGGAAAAGAGAAAAATCATACTTGGGCAAAGAGGGGAAGATGATTTATTATTATCAGAAGAACTATAGAAAGAGAAATGAAAAGAGAAAATATGAAGCTAATGAGAATGCTGAAATATTAGAGAATGTTTACATATTCATCTATTTCTGTAGTAGCATAATGGTTGATTCTGAATGCCAAAATTCAAATATGTACTTAACTTAGAAATATATAATTCTATTATCTTATATTTCATATCACAAAAGAAAAATTAAGAGTAAATGGGTTAACTATAGCCTTTAGTTTAGTGTTTACTAAGTTCTAGCATTGTATGTATTCATTCTTGTCATCTATAAAGTAACTAAATAATTAGTCATGAAATGCATTTATTTTTAAAAATTAAATTCATTTTAAAATATAAGAAACTGAAGCACAGAGAGATAACCTAATTTATGCAAGTTTGCACAGATTTTAAGTAATAAAGCAGGAAATTAAACTTGGACAGTCTAAATTCAGAGATCACTCCCTTCATTGCATAATACTTTATGCATCTATTTTCCACCAGACTGTTTATTTGTCCATCAATCTATTACTTATCAGTACATTTATTTATTTATTATTATTTTTTGAGTTGGAGTCTCACTCTGTCACCCAGACTGGAGTGCAGTGGTCACTCCTGGTCATCGCAGCCTCGGCCTGCTGGGCTTCGGTGATCCTTCCGCCTCAGCCTTCCAAGTAGCTGGAAGTACAGGAGTGCTCTACCACACCCAGCTAATTTTTTGATTTTATTGCAGAGATGAGGTCAAGTTGCTCAGGCAGGTCTCGAACCTGCGAACTCAGGCAATCTACTCACCTCAGCCTCCCAAAGCGCTGGGATTGCAGGCTGAGCCATCGAGCCCGGTTGGTATATATATTTATAAGAGTAAAATACAAGGAAATGCAGTACCATAGTGTACTTGTATTTACAATCAAGAAAAAAGAAAATGCCACAAGAATGGCTTATGTAAATGGAACATATGTTTCTTATATAGGTCACCTGCCAGAGGGAAATTTTTGACTTTGACTCAATGGTTCAATGATTTTGTAACCAAGATCTCTGCAGCTCCAATAATCACCTCTGTATTTAAGGCAGAAAGAAGGGGTCAAGTGTAAAAACATTTCTACCCTCTTTTTGCTGTTCTTATCAAAAGCATTAACTCATGTTAAGTTTTATGAATAAACACTGGATTATATGACCATCTTTAGCTGCAGGAGAGGCTGGAACAAAGAGTACTTAACTTTCTTACTTCAGTATTGTGTGCTAAGTAACGAGAAAGAGGCTGAGTAAGGTTTTTAGAACAAGTGTGTCTAAAACATTTCTCCAGCTTTTGTTATCTGCCTAATAACTTGATCCATGCTTAGGGAAACAGTCAGATGTCTAGCTTTAATTGTCTAATATTTACCTGGATTTATTATACTTTTAAATGATAAAAATATATAAATATTTGTATCATATCATGAATGGTGACTATGTTGTTTATGTATTTCATATATTTATAGCCAAATTATTCACACAATTTTGAGCCATAGATCATGTTACACTTTAATTCAGTTTCTTTTCTTTTTTTGTTATTTCTACTGTATTGGAAATTATTATCTTATGATTTTAGTCTTCATTTGCTTAACATAGAACTCAATTTTCAGATAACAGGGGTTTGGGATAATGAAGAGATTGTTACGTGAAGATTGCTTTTAAATTTTCTTTAGACATTAAGGCAATGAGTGAATCAGGATTAGAAGATTAACAAGTACTTGGAGCTTTTGGCCAATAACTAGTTAATAAATTCTTGTCTGACATTTGGTTTATAATAAGCTAAGATTTTGTATGGAGTATGATTCTAAGAAAGAGTTTTCGAGTTATTGGAAGTAGTAGATACTGGGAGTAGAGTTGAGAATTCAAAGGAGTCAGCAGAAGTTATAGGAGGGCCACTGAGCTTCATCATTTTTTACCAATAGCCCTTCTTTGCATCTACTAAACTGTCTGCTCCATGAGAGAAAGACCTACGATTTTAAAAGAAGACCTGCATCCCCAGGCAACTATCTTTTCAGTTGCCTTCTGGAAGAGAGCTTATCCTGAGAAGAAATAAGGGGGTTGTTGCTTTCTGGAAAACACAGTCTATTCCCCACCTACCACACTTCCACTTGTCAACCAGGGGTCATCATAAAACAATGATAACTTTCTTTTATTCAAGTAGACAGGGCTTAAGAGAACTAAGCATTGCAGTTTTGCTATAAATGTGGAAAAACAACTTTAAATATCCAGTTAAAATTAATGATACCTTTTTACAAAAATGCTGCTTTGTTTTCATTTTAAATGTGACTCTAGAATTATTAACATCTAGTTAAATGTTAAAGCCATAATTATCATAAAATTTATGTCAAATTGAAACTAGAGCCAAAGTCAGGATTTTAGATTTGCTGATTTTATTCAGAACGTTCAAGCAAGTGAAGGCAATATAGATTCAAATTCTGGATTTGTGTGAGCAGTCTGGCTAATTTGAAGAATTTTGTGAATAGTCACATTATGAAGGTGATAACCAAGATACATAATCTAAAGTAGAGGATAATCATCTTTCATTATACCAATGTCAAACATGAGCTGAATGACTTTAATGCAAACTGCTTTTCTTTCTCTGCATTTAACCTTGAATAAACACTTTTATAAATACTTTCAAAAGCTTTCTCAGGAATTAACATACATCCAGTTAGGAGTACAGTTTGAACTCTGTTTTTTTTTTTACAGCTAGACTGGCTGTTCAGATTTTTATTCTCAAAGTTGGTGGTATAATGAACTCTCTGGAGTTTAAAAAAAATAACTAGATAGAAATATGACTAGCAACTTCGGATATAGTTAAATTTGGTTAGAACCCAAAAGTAATAAAAACATATGCCATTCAACTTATGCTTACTTTGCTTTTGCTTTTTAACTTATTCCTTTTTATTATATTTTCTAATATTTTTGATCCAGAAACGAGAATGAATATATATATATATTTTCTAATTTAAACCTATATATTTTCTAATTTAAACCTATATATATATAGGTTTTAAATTCTAATATATATATATTTTCTAATTTAAAACCTATATATATATGTATATATAAGGTTTTAAATTAGAAACATATGGGGACACTCATGAACCCTCCATTTATTCCAAGAACTAAAATATGATCAATGTATGAACTAGGTGTTGATTATTCAGGCCAGATAGGACCAATTCTATTAAATGAAGGAAATTCAATAAAGGCTTAGAAAAGTAATTAAACAAAAAACACTGATTTTTAGAAAGAAAACTATTCAGATTAACAGAAAGTAAAAATACATACTTATATTTGCCATTTTAAGGACTAAATGCAATATTTGAGGGATGGCATAAACATGCATATTTTCATAGAAATACTATATTTTCCTTGGTAATTCACATTTTATTATTGAGTATGTATAATCTGCACACCAGTGCAAGAATATGTATCTGTGGAGAGGAACTGTAACTATTAGTTAATAAGCAAATGAAATGAAACATTCCTTTGATTATCAGACCTTGAACAAAAATACCTCAGATTTCGACTTGCCTAAGATTCCCTTGGTAATAGTTTTCCTTTGTGGTTTTAAAACTCACATATTCCCATCTGTGGGGTATAGAATAAGGCTCATTTTCAATATAACTTTTAGTTGAGTTGTATCTTTTTTCTTTTTGTTAAACAAATCAATACTTTGTCAGATGTAGAGCATTGATTTTCAGGTTCACCTGCTGTCAGTGACCTATATTTCAGATGGCTGGTAGCTCACAATAGAAACCTGCCCAATGTTTATCAGTAAAGACAATGCAGACAAATACATGCAGACATATTAAAGACATTGTTTTCTTTTGCTTAGGAGGCATTCTTTTCTCATTACCCCCTACTGGGTTCTTTTCTAAGCATATTTACTTCAGTTTCTGGTATTGATTAGAGCCTTCATGAGCTGCTTGCCCATGTGATATCCCTGTGTGATCATCTTCATTGGCTATTGTATCTCATCGTTCTCGGGGAGCTTCTTTATAGGAATTTTTCTGATAGATACTGATAGCAGCAGTGAAGTACATCACAAATGACTTCAAAATTAAAGTTAACCCCACTCATATTGTGTTTGCACATTTTCTATACTACCTACTTCCGTGTCTCATTTAATATAATTAGTTTTGTAGTTTCCTGGCTATCTTAAATAATCAAAACTTAGAGGTTATGTGTTTATTTCTTTGTCATCTAAACTGTTTAGGCAGTGACCAATGTTTGAGCACTAGTCAACACAAGTTGATCAAATAAATTAATGTGTTTTTTCCCCATATAATGAGGTTTGTTAAAGCAAAAACTTAGTGGCCTGTCATTTAGTGTCTGTCTCCCCACACTATCCTATTCACTGTATTCAATAAGTAGATAGTTATTCACTCAAACTGAGAAATTTTACTGTGACATGGCTGTATAAATAATCAGGAAAATTCTGAAGGGCCTCTAAGATCCAGATAGATAATCTGAAGACTTCCCTACAACACCACCAAAATTCAACTTCTCTGTCTGACTTATCTTGCTTTCCTAACCTGTCACAGATGCTCTTCCAAAGACCACTTCCCGGTAAGCCTCCTGTGCACAAATCCCAGCATTTCCGTTTCCCGAGTAATGCAGCCCACAGCACACTTAATGCAAAAACTAGTGCTGTTTGGAGAATCTAAGCCCGAGGGACTGTGGGGAAACAAACAAACCAACCAACAAACAAACATAAACCCCCCAAACTAAACCAAACCAACCAACCAAACAAACAAAAAAGCAAGGCAGCATCTCAGACAAGAAAAACAGATATCTGAGCCTGACTCTGGACATCAATTACAGGTCAATCTTGATTTTGCTCTACATAGCCTTATTCTGGAAGCCAGACTGATAAAACTTCTTCTCTATGCCAGACAGACCATCTTGTGTCAGAGAGAAAAGTGGTCATGGAGAACAATTGCTATTCTTCTGGATCCTCCCAAAAAGAATGCCTGTTGCTTACACTCTAACATCATTATCTAACACACGTCAGGTGACTGCACTTGTTTACTACAGGGGTGGCCCACCGGGGAGTCGTGCTATGAGGTGAGGTGCTGGGGATGTGGAAGCAGCAATATAACTTACTGTAGGGACTAATGAAGGCAAGATGAGACAGAGCCCATGTAAGAAAATTTGATCACAAAGGGAGACAGAATCCAAGGAAAAGGACAGATTCTATGGACAATGTGAGGTATTTTGATCCCAGGTCAGAAGTTATATTTTCAAATTATTTGTATGTAGTGTGTGTGTTGGCCAAGAGCAAAGAGCATAGATGTAGATATGGACAACTTGTGTACTATCTCTTGGCCTCAGAAAGTGGTGCCCAAACTCACCATGTAGTGTTTTTGGAAAGATAGATGAGATAAGGCTTAAAGATAATTAAGAGTGAGACTGACATCTAGTGTATGCTCAATTAATGCTAGCTATTATTCGACATGGCTAACAAAGATGATGTGCTAAGTCTTAGAGTATTGGGTAAAAGTTGATTCAATCATTTAATCTGAAATCATAGATTTGTTTCCAGAGACTAGAAGTAGGACTGAATTGGTAGTGGCTCAAATTATGAGAGTCAGTTAATGGAAGAAAAATAATACAGAGACAAGAAATTTATAGGACTGATGTGACCCTCAAAGCACTATAGCCCTTTCTTATATAAGTTAACTCTTTAGTATAAATATATTTCATTCATTATTTTATGTTGTATATATGTGTGTTTTTCCTTCTTGAACCCAAGTACTATGCCTTATTAATCTTTATTTTTCCATGTAGTATCCTGCCCAATGTAGATGATTATGACAAGGCAATAGGATTTAATATTGTCATGCCTGTTTTTATTGTCTTTTTAATATGTTAAACACATGTTTCTGTTGCTTTTATTTTATTGTATTTTTATTTTACAGATATAGGGTACAATTCAGGGTTAAGTATACAAATGGTCACTGTACAGGTAAAGTTTGGGCCTCACTTTTGTCCCCACTTCACCTGGTTTGAGATCAGATACCCTTATTGATGAAGTGTGCCCCACCCTCCTTTGGCAGTTTCCCACTACTGCTAATCCTTTTCTTATAGGTATTATAATTGTTCAGGGTCCACTTGTGAGTGATAACATGTGCTACTCAGTTCTTTGTTTCTGTGATAGATCACTGAGTATTAAAGACTCTAAATCCATCCAAGTTGCTGTGAAGTTCATAATTTTGTCCTTCATTATGACTGCTTAATAGTTCAGCGTGTATGTTATACCACATTTTTAAAAAAATCCAGTCTACTTTTTCATGGGCAGTACGGTTGGTTCCATGTTTTTGCTATTGTGAATAGTGCTGCAATAAACATGCATGTCCAGGTATATTTTTTATGGAATTATTTGATTTCTTCCATGTATATTCCCAGAAGGGGATTAGTTGGGTTGTATGGGAGGTCGATTTTTAGATCTTTTAGGAATTGCCACACTTTTCCACAGAGGTTGAACTAGTTTACACTCCTACCAACAGTGTAGAAATGCTCCCTTTTCCCTGCATCCTCTCTAGCATCTGTTGTTTTTTGAGTTATTGATGATGGCCTTCCTGACTAGAGTTAGGTGGTATCTCAGTGTAGTTTTAATTTGCATTTCTTTGATGATTAGTGAGGCTGAGCACTTTTCCATGTATCTGTTGGTTGCTTGTATGTCTTGTTTTGAGAAATGTCTATTCATATCTTTTGCCCACTTTTTAATAGGGCTGGCTGTTTGTTTTTTACTTTTCAACATGTTTGAGTTCCTTATAGATCCTCGATGATAAGCCTTTGTCAGATATACAGTTGGCAAATATTTTTCCCAGTATGTGGACTGTCTCCCCACTCTCTTGATGGTTTCTTTGGCTTTGCAGAAACTTTTCAGTTTGATCAGGTCCCACTTGTCTATATTATCTCTTATGGTATGGGCAATTGGGGTTTTGATCAGGAATTGGTTGCTGGTTCCAATTTCCATAAGGGTGTCTTCTACATTTCCTAATAGTTTGAGGTTTTATGTTTAGGTCTTTGATCCATTTAGAATTTATTTTTGTGTATGGTGATAGGTAGGGGTCTTGTTTTAGTCTTCTGCATATGATTGTTCTTATTGTTCTAAGTCAGATATTTGTCTGAAAATAATCAATGTGTCTTAAGTATACTTTGAGTTTTGGTTTGCATAGTTTGGTAATCAATGGCATCTATAATCGAATTCTGATCTAAATTTCCAGGCTTATTTCCTACTTACCACTTCATACAACATCTAACCTAGCCAGATAAAATGATTTGTTGTATCTTGCACTTTTGTTGCCTTGAGTCCTTATTTTAATGTATCTGTTGGTTTTCTTCTTCATCCATAGTTGACACCCAACCCTTTCCTTACTCTTTCTTCCCACCATCTATAAAACATTCTGCTCCACTGAAATTAATTTGGATATTCAGGTTGGTTGGTACCCCCCAGACAGAGATTGACTTGCGACTATGCAAAGGTTCCTTACCTTCCTGTGTGTATCTGAGCATAAGGGTGGATGGCTACCTGTATCAGGATGGATGGTAGCATGCTGTGGATTAATTCACTGTGCTACACTGTGGCTCTGCATATGAGTTTAGGGCCAGGGAAATAATTCTGCCATCTTTCCAACACGAGTTTTCCTGGAGGAATACATGATGTGATTACACTATAGATAACTACATGAACAAAAATAACATTTTTAACTTGGACTAGGTTATGACAGAACGTTGAAAACATTTTTTTTTGTTAGGGAAGACAGTGATGTGAAACATAAATATAATTTTATACATACTATATAACTTGGGTCAGGGGACACATTTTGCAGGTGGTTAACAGGAGGGAGAATAGAATAAGTTATGAGTTCAAAATATTTTTTCTCAGTCTTTAACATACTGAGTCTTTAATATACTTTAACAAGCTATCATACAACTATATAGAAATAAGTATGAAAAGTTTATTGAAAAGATTAGAGTTGGAAGTGATAACAAATATCTATTACTTTTTTTTGTTTGTTTGCTTTGCCATGTGCCATATTTTCAGTTTCTGTTCATTGGGTTTGTATTGATTGCTATCAAGGCCTTGTACCAAGATTTTCACATTTACATATACCCAGGAAATCTTGTAAATGTTGTTGAGAAATCTGCTTTAATATATTCATAACAAACCCATAAAATTATGATACTAAATTTTTAATGAGAAAGAGCCTTCTGTAGATATAAAAAAGACAGATGTTCTATGTACATGGATTAAAAAAACTTATTTAAATTTCATTTTGATTTCATAAATGTTATTTGGAAAGATATCAGAATAAAAGAAATAAAATCTGGTGATACATGAGTGTGAAGACCTAAAAATAAATTTGAAAATACATTGCACCAATTTAACTTAAACCATCTAGGTGAAAACTAAAAAAATGCTTTAAATATATAGATATTTCATCACATGTGATAAAATGCTTGGGTATTTGAAAACATTTTGCTAATAGAATGTTATTGTTTTCATTGGAGTGGCTAGTACCATGACAGGATTACAAAAGTTGGGGAATAGACACATCCATGGGCATCATCTGGTCCAGTATCCTTAATTTACCAAAAAGGAAACTAAGACATCACTTAGTAACAACCTATGCTACAGTCAGAGTCAAGTCCTCTGACTATTCATTATAAGCCTCTTCATTTTCTTCTCAATTCATTTTCTATTACATATTTTCAACTGGATATTTTGAATCCATATGATATTTTTGGAAACCAGGGGAATAATAATAGGATACAAAACTCAGAGAGCTGGATTACTACTGCCCATGAGTGACTCATGGAAACTAATGGTAAGAGGTGTCAACCTCTTCAGGAATAAGACTTAGGGCCAGACAATGGCCCTGGGGCAAAGTTTTTCCATATTTGTCCCATGACTCTTCTCTTCTTGGCATGTGTTCCTTTGTCTTCCTCTGCAGAAATACTTCGTCTTCTCCTCAGTGGCATCATGTCTGAGAGTCATGCCATTGGTAGCCATAGCAGTTCGTGGCTGTCTTAGCCCTGGAGTTCATCTCAGCTGACAGCTTTCATCACTATATACAACATAAATGCTCCGAACTAATATTTCACCAAGGATAAAGAAGACTCTGACTATGTGATTTAGGTTAGGTATGTGCCACAGGTCTCTGCCTATGGAACTCACTTTTGTTTGGGGTGGTTGTGTTCTTAGTCCATTTTGTATTACTATGCAGAATACCTGAAACAGGGTAATTTTTTAAAAGGTTTATTTAGCTCATAGTCCTATAGGTTAAGTTCATGGACGTGTCCTTGATTTCTGGTGAAGACTTTGTGCTCTGTCAAAACATTATGAAACTCGGTGGGGAAATGGTCACTTGCAAAAAGAAGAAAACCTGAGGGACACTGGTTTTATAACAATCCTCTCTGGCAGGAAATAATCTATGCCCAGGGAACTAATCCAGTCTCACTGTAGTGAGAACTCACTTACTACCATGAGACTAGCACCAAGTCATTTGTGAGGAATGCATCCTATAACCCAAACACCTCCTACTAGGCCCTACCTCCAAACACTGACACACTGGGGTTTTCAATATGAGTTTTACTGGGTACTGGGGACAAGCAAACCATATCCAAACCATAACATGTTTTCAGGAAAGGGAAACATGAGCTGGGAAGACAATTGTGCTGAGATCAGAAATTATCTGACAAAACTCCATTTCTTCAATCAACAAGCTCTTATCTAGGACCCATAACTGTGTGCCAGGTTGTATGTGTGGACGGAATAGTCAACATCCCTGGCTTCCCTGAGCTTGCATTCTGACTTCTAAGACACCAAGATGGCTGCTGAGTACATGTAGCAACAGGATACATTTTCTCTGATTCCCAGGAGTTTGCTGTTTCGTGACTTGCAAGTAAGAACTCAAGTCCAGAAACCTAATAATTGAAGAGATTAAGTATTCTTTATAACTTCCCTATTATAACATTACAAAATCAAATCTATCAACATTTTTGAGTACCTACTGAGTAGTATTCTAGGCACTTCATGGGATACAGAAGAAGAATAATATAGATCCTACTGACTAAGAGATTAAGCACTGCTGGAAAAATAATTTACACAGAGAATACTTATAGAGTTCAAATATATGTAATTAAGTTTATGCTGGGAGCTAGAAATGGAAAAGGCACTTGGGGGAAACACAAATTTCTGTAGGTGGAGATCATCAAAGAAAAAAATCACAGGACATGTGAAAATTGATCGAGGATTTGTATTTGGATAGAATTTCAATATGAAAATTATTTTAGGTTCTATGGTTTATGATCTCTTGTAGTGAACCATTAAGGGTTAACATTTTTTTCACTAGTCCTAGCTGAAAACACATTAATCATGAATAAATGTGAACTATGAAGATCAAGGTAATAAATGGATGGCAATAGAGTGGATGTAGGATGGCAGGCATTTGTGATATTCTAGTTCATTAAAGATTCAACTTAAAGAGATTTACTGAGGAATGCAGGAGGTTTACAAAAGGCAGATTATGGGGAATACTGGTCAGTTCTGAGCGGCCACTTATAAACAAAGAAGTAGATATTATTTTCCCAGTGGAATAGTTGACTGTAGGATATGAGAATTAAGCAACATTAACATAATATCCAGTG
Organism: Carlito syrichta; assembly: GCF_000164805.1. Lineage (NCBI taxonomy): Eukaryota > Metazoa > Chordata > Mammalia > Primates > Tarsiidae > Carlito > Carlito syrichta. The sequence goes on from NW_007108246.1 coordinate 18,961, forward strand.
AGGTCAGTAGTATTTGGAGCCCTCCAGAGCAAGCATGTAAGATCAAAGGTGTAAATAAAAACAGAGAATTGGGCAGTGGAAATGCACAATTCTTATTTGCAAACAACTCACATGTGCAGTTGCATTGAAAACAAAGTTTGTAAGAACTTCCTTGGTCTTTGTAAAGCTTTGTTCAGTAAAAAGTCTGAGTCTCAAAGCAGAAATTAAGCACAAATCTCATAAAGCTGGAAACAAGACTTTCTGATAATTAATCTGACCATTCAGAACATCAATAACATTTTAACATGAACAGGCTTTATGTATGTCAAATTCTACCTGAAGAACAGGTTTTATGTATGTCCCCTCTGTTGGACACCTTATCATTTCCTGTCTTGAGTAAAGGATAGAGTCAATGGCAACTGAAGAATAAAAGGTTTTATTATACAAATTGCTAAGCAATTATTGAAAACAGCATCTAGAAAAGTAATATATATATGTATATATATATTCTTTTTTTGAGTTGTCATTTGGGGAGCATTTATATTACTTAAAATCAAAGCTTCAGACTCTGTTCTCATTGCAGTGCAGAATGTTTTAGAATAGATTATTTGAGTCAAAGAATCCTTAATCAACTATCTTCTCTTTTTCCTGGAAAAATTACCGGTCTCTTCCCAAAAGAAATTGTAGAAGAGTCTGTACTGTAGCCTCCCCAAGCAGTAAGGTCAGTGGCATCCACTCTTCTCCATGTAGACCTAAACTATTTTATGGGTAAAATGTACACCTCTCTGTAATAAGAGGTCCTTGCTGTAGGAGAATATGCTCCAGGGCTGATGGAATATGGGTCACAGAATTAACTGTCAGGCAGAGCTAACATGCAGATTAAATGTGCAAAAGAACCACAAGTTCGCTGATATATTTGAAATCTAGCCTTTAGTTTTCAGAAAGCCTACTCCCTCTTAAAAAAAGTTTCTGCTGAGAACCAAACTAGCCAGACTAAAGTGAGAATCCATGGGCAGAATAAGGGGACTTTCCCTTGCCTTAATTCCACAGCCTTTAGAAAGCTGTTAGCATACTATAAACATTAACAAGTGACATCTCAAATTTTAATAAGAAATATGCTCAACATGAAAGACATGGCTAACTTTGAATCACGTCACATTTTTATTACTTTGATTCCCCACATAGAAACCAGGAAAATCTCTTAATTGAAGGCTTCACAGGCAGGTATCCAGATAGATGATCTGCCATTCCCTTCCCAAAGATATACACATAAATGCACACACAACATGTACACCCCCCCCCCACAAAAACAGGTATACACACATACCCCATCCACATATATTTCAAAAATGTGCATATATACCCCACATGTGTGTACAAAAGCACACACATTCTGCAATTATACTGATGTATATTTTGAAACTGAAATATTACTATAATGAAAGTGAGCATCTTTTATGCCTTAGGATAATATATAAAGCTCAAATTTTGCAGTATCCCATAACAACCATAATAATATATTACTGAAGATCCTAGGGGAAGCTACATTTCATATTCAAGCCCTGTATATCTCTATCCTTTGACACATGTGGCGATGCAAGTTCACTATTTAATTGTCTTGGTTCTATGTGGAGCAGTGGTTTTAGTGCAGTCCTCCCTGATGATTGTTATTAGCAGACCTTCTCCCAGTGGCTATATTCTAGTCAGCAATAACCTTTTAATTGCCAAATATCATGTGTCATTCTCTTCCTTAAGATATTCTCATTTCTCTCCTTTTGTTTGAAGAATAGGGTCCATCAAACTAAACTACCTTCATTAATCTGGCCTATTTAATCTCACTATTTGCATTCCACAAGGTTTCCTCTTTGCTGTCCACCTTATCATTTCCTGTTTGAGTAAAGGATAGAGTCTATGGCAACTGAAAAATAAAAGGTTTTATTATACAAATTGCTAAGCAATTATTGAAAAGATCATCTGGAAAAGTGAAAAGGGAACTCATGATGGCTCTTCAACTTCTGGTTCTTGGAGTTACTCAATAAGCACATTGAACATGGATAAAAAGGTCATTTTGCTCTTTTTCCCACTGTCTCTATTCTGGAGTCAAATGTCCCAGAGAAAGAGCATTATAAAAACAAATCAAAATTAATGGATATTATATAATATTTTTATTTCACTCATAAATTGCCAAAATTACTTTTGAGAAAGCTTGTCACCTGTTTTCCCTGGAACCCTAACAACTGAAAGCCAATGCACAGGCATCTTGATCAATGGACATTGATACCACAGACAGGACTTGGGAGGAGCCCATCTGCTGACAGGAAGCCAAAGAAAATATTAGGAAAGAAAGTAGCAGGAAATGTTGAGACTCAAAGGTAACAGAGCAGAGAATAACAGGAAATGTGAAGTGAATTGAGGAATGTTGTCCAAATAGATTAAACAAACTGCAAGAGAGCAAGCTAGGAGGTAGAGACACAGATAAATTTGTAGAGGATGAGATGAACATTAAACAAAAAACAGTAAGAGCTTGCAAAAACCACACAGATTATTGAATATCTTTTTATTTTCCTTGTCATGTTATTTCTTTATCTATTTATTTTTATTTTATTTAACTATGAATGCATTCTGACTACATCATCGGAAGCACTAAAACCTGGCAACCTGGCCGTGTAAACAAAATTTGTCTGCTTTTTTTTGTACATCACACACACCTACTTGATAGCTGGTAGAGGGAAGATAAATGGAATGCAGACCTATGCAGCAAACCTGGAAACTTAAAAGAGTATTTTAATCAGCACAGATAAGTAAATAATTAGTTTTTGTAGATTTAATACCTCAGTCTTTTAGATTCCTCTTCATTGCTTTTTCTGTAAGACAGAATTGGGGTTTGGGAGAAAAGGAAGTGATTTAAAAATCCTTGAGACAATAGAGGATGATGAGTCCTTGATTCTTCAGAAAATTTCTTAGAGCTTTGCTGGTACTTAAAGGACAACAGATCTAATTTCTGAACTCCTCTAGATCTTAGAGTTATGTCTACCATTGATAAAAAGCAGATCTGGTGTGAATACTTGACTTACTCATATGGGAAAATAGCTTACAAAGTTTCAAAATATGTCAAATGTATATTTTTCACATATACATACACGCTTTTAATTATTATTTGTGCATGCATGTCTCCATAATAGCATTTTATTGCTCCTGCTGGTTATTTATGATTCTAAGCAGCACAAAGTTAGATTTTGTGGGACAGAAGTCATGTATTAAAACAAAAATTCTACCAATGAAAACCTATGACACCAGATGTGCATTTTCTCCCTTATATATTACTATGTTGTTGTTTGCACTTCTTACCCTGAGTTCATGTCTTTTCCGTTTAACAAAGCCAGTGCACTGCTAAATTTCATTATGGTTTCCTTATAAGAATTTGCAGCAGCGTTTTTCTCTTGGTCCTTAGGCTATGTATGGCTTTATTACACTGAATTCATCAGAGGACTATTTTCCAGGTAACTTTTGAAACTTGGAGTTCATAGGAGCCTACCTTGGGGACAAGGAAGAAAGAAATTCATTATCATGACATAAAAGGGGTTCATAAGGACTACAGGACAGAAGGCTCATAGGTACAGATGCCTTCCCAGGCAAGCACAACCTAGATATTGGCTGGCTACCATTTGGTAAAGAAAACTGAAATCCAGAATCTTAGTCTGATTATTTACTCATTTCCAAATGATGAAATTATAAGCAACAATTTCTGCTCACTAATTACTTTGATTTCAGTGTCAATTTTATGACTAATTAGCACCTAAAAGGGAAGGCCCAGTATTTGGTGTCATATTATTTTGTTTCATGGTAAGCCAAGCACCATGCTCAGTTGTTGGAGGCATTCTATTTGGCTGCAGAGCGGATTTGTCTCCCAGTGACTTGCTTTTCTATTAAATTCAGTTCTGGGGATTCTTGCTCGCATTACACATACAAATACTTTTCTAAGTTGATTCCTCAGCCAAAGATTCAGTACAATAATAAATGACTTAAACCTTAGCTTAAAATAACTTTTGCAGCTGATTGCTCTTGGTCCTATGTCTTCCAAGAAATGTATTTTGCATCTAATGTCACATGTGTTATGTCACTTAAGGGAAAATATCACATAACTTTTAAAATCCAGTTTTATTATACTTTCTACCTATTTTATCTCTATTAACTCTAGTATGTATTAGAAATTTCTTTTTATATTTATTTATTTAGATCCAAGGGGTACACATACAGATTTGTAACATAGGTATATTGTATGACAGTGAGGATTTTTAAAATGCAGTTGAAATTAAAATAAAAATCTTGCTTACCTTCTTCCCTTTGTAATTCTTATCTGGAAAATTTTATACGTGAACTTTTCTCCAACTTATTATCTGGACTTGATTCTTTCCTTTTCTTTAAGAAAATTCTCCCAGAACCTACACAGTGATCATTTTGTAAAATAAACCTAGATATTTTGAATCAGTTGGCAAAGTTGCAATAGAAACATCTATTGCCCCGTGTTCCACACAATAAATACTTTGGATTACTTCCCTTATTCGTTTGTATTCATTTATTTCATCAAGCTTGTCTGAGCATAAATCCAAGCACTTCTACACACTTTATAAAATAAAGTTCAAATTAACAATAAAAATCAAGTGGCCATATTATAAGGAGATGTAAAGTAGAATGCAAAAGAAATGTGAAGACATCCACATGATAGTTTTCTGAATACTGACATTCTTTAATTAATTTTGGCTGTAATTGAAGCTAGTTTGGAAACTAGCTGAGTAATGCTGAGTAGCAACCTTTGCTTATTCTCAACATTTAATCGTATCCATGCAAGTCTTTAAAATATTTAGAAATAATATAAACTCTATAATATAACTCAGAGGACTAAATTATAACGTGTGCAATAAGTTATTAATATCAAAATTAGCTCTACATTCTATGGGTCAAGTGGAGAACAGTAAAATCACCTTAAGAGGGCAAGCGAGTATTTATATCATGAATGTGGTAGAATATTGAGCAATTCTAATAAAAAATAGCTAGATATTTTCCTAAATGGGGCTAGGCTTTGAAAACCATTTTTATTTCAGCAAAAAGAGAAATACAAGTGTCATAAAGCAATAGGGTGAGGTGTAGGAAACTTAACTTTAGTCCAGGCAGTAATATATGCCTGTAATCCAGCACTTTGGGAGGCCAAGATGAGAGGACTGCTTGAGCCCAGGAGTTTGAGACTAGCTGGGCAACATAAGGAAAGCTAACTCGCCTCTACAAAAAATTAGCCCAAACAATCCTCAGCAAAAGGAACAAAGCAGGAGGTATCACACTTCCAGACTTAAAACTTTATCACAAGGCTACAGTAACTGAAAGTCTGGTATTGGTGCAAGAATAGACACACATGGACCAAAGGAACAGGATAAAGATTCTGGAAGCAGAAACACAGTCCAGTCTCTTAACCAACTCATCTTTGACAAAGCCACCAATAACAATCACTGGGGAAAGGAGACCATATTTAGCAAAAGGTGTTGAGAAAACTGGCTGACTACATGCAGAAGAATGAAACTGGACCCCATCTATCAGCATATACAAAAATCAACTCTAAATGAATCAAAGACTTAAACGTAAAACCTCAAACTATAAGAATTCTAGAAGAAAACATAGGAAACATCCTTATGCACAATGGTGTAGGCAACAGATTCTTGACCAAGTCCACAAAAGTGAATGCCATAAATGCCAAGATGACAAGTGGGACTTTGTCAAACTGAAAAGCTTTTGCACAGCAAAATAAACCATCAAGGAAGTAAAGAGACAACTTACAGAATGGGAAAAATATTTGCTAAATATGTATCTGACACCTAATATCCAGGTTCTACAAGGAACTCAAAAGAACTGAAAGGAAAAAAACAAACAAAAACCCTAACAACCCTTTTAAAAAGTGGGCAAAGGACACGAATAAACAATTTCCAAAAGAAGATATATAAGCAGTGACAGATACATGAAAAAATTCTCAGTCTCTTTAATCATCAGAGAAAAGACAATCAAAACTACAGTGAGATACCACTTAACTACAGGAAGGAAGGCCATCATTAATAAATCAAAAAACAACACTTGCTGGCCCAGGTGCAGAGAAAAGGGAATTCTTCTATACTGTTGGTGGTAGTGCAAACTAGCTCAACCTCCATGGAGAACAGTGTGGAGATTCCTAAAGGAACTAAAAATTGACCTTCCATGTGGTCCAGTAATCCCTCTCCTGGAAATGTACCTGAAGGAACATAAATTGTTCTGTGAAAAAGACAGCTGCACATACATGTTTATAGCCACACTATTCACAATAGAAAAAACATGGAACCAACCCTACTGCCCATAGAAAGTGGACTGGATAAGGAAAATGTGGTACATATACATTATGGAGTATTACAGAGCCATAGAGAAGAACAAAATCATGGACTTCACGGCAAATTGGATGGAGTTGGAGATCATCATACTAAATGATCTATCACAGAAACAAAAATAACAGAATACCACATGCTCTCACTCATATGGGACCTGAACAAAAATCACATGAACACAAGGGAGAGATCAACAGTCACTAAGCACTGCCAGGGGATGGAGGGAGGGAAGGGGGACACATGATAACAAAAAGGGGACCTGGTTCCAAACCAGAGAAGTGAGGGAAAGTTGGAGGCACAAACTTCACCTGCTTGCAGCCTAGTTGAGTAGTTACTCCTTACTTGTACCCTCACATCTCTATAATAAAATAAAACTTAAAACAAATTAGACAGATATGAGGATGCATACCTATAATCCTAACTACAAGGGTGGCTGAGGCAGAAGGATCACTTGAGCCCAGGAGGCCAATGCTGTGTTGAGTCATTATCATGCCACTGCACTGCAGTCTGGGCAGTAGTGTGAGATCCTGAAAACAAAACTAAACACACAAAAAAACTTTATCATGTAAAATTTTATCAGTTTAATGGCCGCTTTAATTAGAGCTTTTCTTTTATTAACCATTATTCTGGAGAGTGACACTTGAATGACTCTTGAATACGTCTTTTTAAAATTCTATGTGAAAAAAATGGGAAGTACACATCAAGTACATTTGTTGCAAGATAAAATATGAAGTTTGTTTAGAAAGAAAGCACTTATACAATTCTTTCAGCTGTGAACTACACTAGCTGTTTTTTTCATAGAACCCAATTTTTATTTTAAACAATGACTGTCAGACACACAAATTAATCAGACTTGGGTATTTGCATAATATTTCTCAAAATTATCAATAAGACTGCAAATTCAAGGATAACTGACAATATTTGCTGCTAATGATTTTATTGGAAATTTCAAGTAAAAATTAGAATTGAAAAAAAACCTGTGCCATCATTATGAGCTTAAGAGATTCATGGTCAAGAAAGACTTTTTTGATGGGATTACTGGTGATATTAACACATGTGATGTCTTTATATAACACAATGAAATGCATGAACATTTCCATGATCTGCATAATTCATGGAGAAAATATGTACCAAATGAACAACACACAAAGTTACAAACTTATACATGGACAAATCATCCATTTAGAGTTCAATAAAATGAATTTTAATGTAACAGAGCACTAAAACTACATTGATACTAATTCAGATTCTACATTGTAGCTAATGTTTAAGAAACCACTACTTGTCAACTTGTAGAAACAGAGAAGGATATCTACAATTATCTAGAATTCTTTTTAAATCCTCCTATCTTTTCCAACTACATATATGTGGGAGGCAACAGATGGAAGGTACAATCAGATATAGTAACCTTACTGTTATCAATTAAACCAGAAACTTAAAAAACGGGCAAAACCAAAATATAACTCCACTCTTCCTTCTCTTTTTTCTTTCTAGGAAGAATATAGTAAGATACTATATAATAATAATAATAATAATAATAATAATATATTATCATAAAGACTGGTTATGTGACCATTAGATAAATTATTAATTAAAATGGATTAATAAATAATGTAAAAATTCTCACTTTTAACTTTTAATGGGGTAGATTTTAATATGCATAACTCACAAAAAGCCCTTTTGGGTTCTCCATGCATTTTAATAATATAAAGAATTCCTTTTTAGAAGCACTAATTATAGGCTGGGCATTGTAGTTCAATCCTGTAATCCCAGGAATTTGGGAGGCAGAAGTGAGAGGATTGCCTGAGAGCATGAGTTCGAGACCTGCCTGAACAACATGGTGAGACCTGATCTCTACAATACATTAAAAAAAAAAAAATAGCTGGGCATGGTGGCACATACCTGTAGTTCCAGCTACTTGGGTGGCTGAAGCGGAAGTATCACCTGAACCCAGCAGGTTGAGGCTGCAGTGGCTTTGAGTGTACCACTGTACTCCAGCCTGGATGACAGAGTGAGACTCTAACTCCACTCTGTGGAAAAGAAAAAAACCACTAGTTATAAATAAGAATCTAGGTAGGTGGCATTTCTATATTGTTAGATTATTTTTAAAGATATTGTTTATTAAAGTACATAAAAAAGTATTGCTTTCCAAAAAATTTTTTAATGGCAGAGTAAACATTCTTCCTAATCAAAAATTTATTTTTAAAAGTGATGCTTTTTTGAGGGACAGAGTGTCACATGGAAAGCAGAATATATGAATTTGTTTGTATCAACATAAAATGAATTAATCTATCCCAAAGAGAATTCAACTGTGAGAAATAAAATTTTCTCTCTCTTCTTCATAAAATTTATTTAAAATAAAAAAGCAATTCATGTTTCAAGTCTTTCTTCCTAGGCACAAGGATTGCTAAATGCATGCACAATGTCTATAAAGTTTCACAAATGGGATCCTATAAGAGCTGATGTAATTGAAATTGCGGTAAATCATGCTATCTACTGACTTGATGGTAAATCAAACTGAGTAAAGGTTTTTCTCAGTAAAAAGTACTATTTAAATTTATGAAGGAGCAGTTTATCAAATAGCACTAGGTTTTCAAGAAAATGCGGAGCTCTATCACTAAGATATAAAAGCTCTAGGTGGGCCATCAGTTTTTTTTGTTTTACCCTGTGACTTGTATCCTTGCCCTTCCTCCCTTTCCACACTCACTTAAATTTCAGTTTCCTGTATTAAAAGTAGAATCAGTGACTCTCAGGATGTGTGCTTTACGGTAAAAGAGAGATATGAGTACTTCTGGCTATTTATTGCTAGATATTTATAAAAACAATACACATTTACAGAGGGAAAGTGTTTTTATCAGAACTAAAAGGTAAAGTTATTGATGTTGCTTAAGAGTAGTGAGAGAAAGTCTTCAGGTAAGCCAGGTACATGAGAATTTCCACACAAATAAGGAAGCTTAAATTATACTTAAAAGGTGCACCTTTCCATAATATGAACTTTTTAATAATTTTAATTCTTCCAATCCATGAATACAGTATGTCTTTCCAGTTATTTGTGTCCTCATCAATTTTCATCTATGTTTTATAGATTTCAGTGCATAGATTTTTTATTGCCTGAATTAAATTTATTTCTAAGCAATTTATTCTTTTGATACTATTGTATCAAAAGACAAACTAACTTTTTTTTTATTTTTTTTTATTTTTTTTTTTATTTTTTTTTCATTAATCAGTAGTTTTTATTATGGTTTTGTGGGGTACA
>NW_007108247.1:0-737 GCF_000164805.1 Carlito syrichta
GCTCGTCTGGGCTCACGTCCGTTACCGGCGCACCGGTACAGGAACCAGAAACCCCGACTCAGGTTTGCAAGCATTTTTTTATACACGATTTGGAAGGAGTGGGGTGGCATTACAAACTTGTCCACACAGGATTGGATGGATTGTATGAGTGCGGTTACAGAGATACTGATTGGTTGGTTTGTGTTTGATTTGCACGGGCTCCGGCTGACCATGACTGACCACTAACGGTCAGACGGGCAGGGTGGAACCGGTTAGGTCTTCTGGAATGTTAGATAGCCGGAGGCGCTTGTAACATATTTACTCCGGGGGGCCCAGGTCCGCACAGTCATCGTGACTGTGCATAAGCTGGACCCTGGGTTCAAGAACATGTTTACTAGAAGCTAAGGTTTACATAGTCACCGTGACTGTGCATAAGTCAGCTCTGGCATACAAGCAGGTTTGAATTAATACAAACCTGTCTGTCACAACTTACAGGGGAGTTTGGAAGGGACTTATTGTTTAACATTCGCACACTGCCAGCAGGGGTTACAGTAGCAGAAGCTGGTTAACCTATTAACATAGATATTATGAGGTAAACAAAAACCTAGAGGCGTGGGTAGAGATTTATAAACTACAACAAACACTTCTTATACAACAATAAAGCTTTTAAGCCTCTCATTCCCCCTCCCATAGGAACCTAAAGAAAGGACCCAACCATGGGTCTGCACAAGTTTCTCGAAGGCCATCCCGAAAATGAG
>NW_007108248.1:0-596 GCF_000164805.1 Carlito syrichta
GATTAAAGAGTAGCGATTTTGGTAATAGACACAGCCAAAAATCCCATAGATTAATTTTCAAGTAGAAAGTTCTTATACTCATGTGTCATTATTACAGCTTCTATTAATGACAATATTTTCTTTCCTAGATTCCACCACAAAAGGAAGAAAGAAAAAGTTTTGGGGATCAAGTCTGAAAGAACAACATGGTTGTTCATTACCTCTTCCTATTTAGAAAACACCTCCAAAAACAAATACACATGTACACGTGTGCTACATGCATATACATGTATAGTCACATGCCCTCAAGATAAAGAATACTGTAGTATATACATTTGATCTTATCTAAGAGATCAATACTTTTGAGATACAGTCTAAATTCATACATGATCTTTAAAAAATATTTCTTGCCGAACTCGGTGGCTCAGCCTGTGATCCCCGTGCTTTGGAAGGCCGAGGTGAGTGGATTGCCAGAGCGCGCGGGTTCGACGCCCGCCTGAGAAACTTGGCAAGAACTCATCTCTACAGAAAAATCAAAAAAGTACCCGGGCGTGGTAGCGTGTGCCTGTAGTTCCAGCTACTTGGAAGACTGATGTGGAAAGGATCGCCGGAGCCCA
>NW_007108249.1:0-1017 GCF_000164805.1 Carlito syrichta
CCTGACTTTGTGTTCACGTGAAAGTCTTGTGATTTGATTGGGATAGACCTTCCTCATGCTTAAGGAAACACCTGGCTTGTGGAGGGATGTGTCTCATCCACCTGGCCTTGTGTTCACGTGAAAGTTTTGTGATTTAACATGTGAAAATTTGGAATAAAAGACTCACGGTTGGTCCCAGTAAATGGCTTTGGCTCAGTTCACTGAACAGCTGTCCATTTTCTTTCTTTCTCTTTCTTCCTCTTTATATCTATCTCTCCATCTTTCTCTCTTTTAATATGTATACCTACTACAGAAGTGGCTTCTGCACTAGATAGAGTCCAGTCTCTTTCTTTCTCCCTCTTTCTCTATCTTTCTCTTTATGTCTCCAGAATAATCGCCAATACTGCCCCACCTTCCAAGGACCCTCTAAATCTCTGCAGGGGCTGGTCCCCCATTAATTGTGCCCAACGTGGGGCCCCTGGATAGGTAAGTCTTTTTCATGTTTCAGGGTGGCTAAGATCTTACCCAGGGTGCTGCAGACCCCTCTGTTGAGACAGGCAGAGTGAGGGTGGGTAAGTAAGTTTCTGTGAAGCCAGAGCCGTGATCTAATCATGGGCCAGAGTGAATCTAGGAATGTAAAATATTCATCACTATTTTAATGAATACTTCCGTCTAAACATGGAGCTAAAGCTTCTTCTAATCTAGCTCGTTTTCTACATTTTGTGCAGTAATAATGTTAATTAAACATGCTTTATATCCACAGCATGATTATGGTAATTTTACTTCCAAAAAGGCTGCTAATGATGACGATGATGTAGAAACTTTTATCTTCGCTGCAGACTTGGCTCCCCCGGTTATAATCACAATGTAAATTATCTACACAGGATGAAGTTGAACCCGAGGCAGGAGCTGATAGATTTCATATCAGTGCTCTTTTGGCCAACACTGCGCCTTCCCTCCCACAGGCTGCTCCTTTCAATGCTGAAGTCCTAAAGTCAAAAAATTTGCCTAATAATGCTGGTAATGACCATATGGCTC
>NW_007108250.1:0-768 GCF_000164805.1 Carlito syrichta
GCTGTTTACTGAGGATCGATGGATTTAGGTTTTTAAGAAAATTCTGTTACTTTGATCTAATTTCGTTCTGGCCTAACGTCGGTGCTTGAGATTAATGGCGGATTCGTCGATCTGACTGTTTTTGGCAAGCTAGATGGTTTGTGGGATTCCCTTCGTACCTTTCTTTCCCTAAACCTTCCGCATACCGTCTTTGACGTGCTCGTGCCGTTTTTCGACATGCTCGAGACTTCGACTTTTGTCCTGTTCGTTATAGGGCACACGTTTACCGTATGAGATCCCGGGCTAGATAAAATTATTCGTTTTCCTTATATCCTTTTTTCCTTACAGAAACCACACTTGTACGCCGGCAACCTTTTTACATCTTTCCTTTGCTTTTTGCTTTCTTTCTTTTTAACCTTTTTATAGATGACCTTTTTCCTTTTTCTTTTGTTAGGGTCCGAGTCTCGCTCCGTCATCCAGACTGGGGTGCGGTGGCACGCTCCCGGCCGCCGCGGCCTCGACCTGCTGGGCTCTGGCGATCCTTCCGCCTCAGCCTCGGCCTTCAAGGTAGCCGGAACTGTAGGCGTGCACGACCACGCCCGGCTGATTTTGGATTTAGTGTCAGAGGAGGTCCTGCCCTCTGCCTTCCCTCCTTCTCAGCCTCCCTTCTTTCTTCACTCCTTCGAGTCCTCTATCTTCCCCTCCTTTTTCCTACAATTATTGACAAACTGTTATATGAAAGGCACTCTACAATGCTATGTTACACTCATACTGCACATTTGGGGCAGT
>NW_007108251.1:0-1117 GCF_000164805.1 Carlito syrichta
TCAGTGTGGTAGCCCACTGACTAGCAAGCTAGCTAGCTAGTTAAGTCGGCTGACTAGCCAGTTGGCTAGCTAGTTAAGTCACCTAGTTAAGTCAGCTCTCTGGCCAGCAGGTTAGTTAGGTAGTTAGGTAGTTAAGTCAGCTGGCAAGCCAGTGGGCTATGTAGGTAGGTAGCTAGTTAAGTCAGCTGGCTAGCCATCAGGTGTCTAGTTATGTCAGCTAGTAAAGTCAGCTGACTATCAAGTTGTCTACCTAGATAGCTAGCTAGTTAAGTATGCTGGCTAGCCAGCTGGCTACTTTGTTAAGTCATCTAATTAAGTCAGCTGGCTAGCCTGCTGGCTAGTTAGGTAGCTAGGCAAATAATTAATCTGGCTACCCAGCTGGCTAGCTAGTTAATTCAGCTAGATAAGTCATCTGGCTAGCCAGCTTGCTAGTTAGGTAGCTAGCTAGTTATCTCAGCTGTCTAGCCAGTTGGCTAGATACTTAAGTGACCAAGTTAAGTCAGCTGACTAGTCAGCTGTCTAGGTAGGTAGCTTGCCAGTTATGTCAGCTTGCTAGCAAGATAAGTCACCTAGTTAATTCAGCTGGATAGCCAGCTGGCTAGATATGTAGCAGGCTCGTTAATTTGACTGGCTAGAAAGCAAGCCAGCTAGTTAAGGCAGTCAGTTAAGTTAGCTGGCTAGCCAGCTGCCTATCTAGCTAGTGACCTAGTTAAGTCAGTTGGCTAGCCAGCTGGCTAGCTAATTAAGTCAGCTGTCTATTCAGGTGGCTAGAGAGGTAGAGAGCTAGTTAAGTCAGTTGGCAGACAGCTGGGTAACTAGTTAAGCCATCTAGTTTAGTCACCTGTCTGGATAGCTGCTTATCTCGTTAATCAACTAGTTAAGTCAGCTGGCTAACCAGCTGACTTTGCTAGTTAAGTCACCTCATTTAGTCAGTTGACTAGCCAGCTCACTAGCTAGATAGAAATCTAGTGAAGTCAGATGGCAAGCCAAATGGCTAGCTAGTTATTTCAGCTAGTTAAGTCAGCTGGCTAGCTGGTTAAAACAGCTGGGTAATCTAGAGGCTAGTCAACTGTCTAGCGATGTAGCTTGCTAGTTAAGTCAGCTGGCTAGCCAGCTG
>NW_007108252.1:0-1090 GCF_000164805.1 Carlito syrichta
TAGGTACTAAATAATTTAGGCTTGGGAGCTATAAGGTCCCAAGCACTCATCTCTGCCATTGCAGTTTGAAAGCAGCCACAGACACTGTATAAACAAATGGGTGCAACGGTGTTCCAAAAAAACTTTACTCCCAAAAAAATAGCAGCCAGTTAGTTCATGGGCTGCAGTTTATCAAATCCTATCTTAAACTACTGGAATTTGTTCCAGGAGTTATCCTGAAAGAGGTCCCACAGAATCAAAAAAAAAAAAAAAATGTAGAAACTCCTTTAGCTTAGTACATCAAATAAAGCTAAGTTACAAAACTGTTCTTATTTGCCACAAAAGCTTGAAAATTTCCTGCAGATTTTAGATAAAGTTAAATGAAAAAGTTCCTGACTTCATTAAGTCTATTGAGTTAATTTATAAAGTTTATAACTTGAGTTTTGAAAGTTATAAATAAATGCAACATGAAGAAAAGTCACTGAACACCTTTTGATCAATATTCGTATTTACTGAATACTACTACAAGACAGGTGCTAGTGATGATAAGATGAAAATATATAACCAATGACATCTTGGAATTCAAAATACAGTGAAGTAGCAGATATTCAAACAAGAAAATAATAACAAGTTAGATGTTATGACAGAAACTAAGAATTAATTATGGGCATGCAAAGAAGAGATCCCAGACCAGCCAGGGGAAAGAGAGGTATCTTTGACTGTGGCAACTCATGAGACACATTATTCATACCAGTACACTGGTGAGGGAGAAAGGAGGAGCTATTGACAATTAAATTGGGGGCCTGGTAGAGTAGTTCATACCAGCACTTTGAGAGTTCAAGGCAGGAGAACTGCTTGAGTCCAGGAGTTTGAGACAAGCCTGGGCAACAGAGTGAGACCTATTGCCACAAAAAAAATCAAAACATTAGCCAGGTGTAGTGGCATGCACCAGTACTCCCCATTACTCAGGAGACTGAGGCAGAAGGATCACATGAGCACAGGTGTTTGAGGCTGCAGTGAGCAGTGATTTGTGTCACTGTACTCCACACTGGGTGACAGAGTGAAAGTCAGATTTTCAAATATTATCACAATGAAATTGAGAACACAGGTG
>NW_007108253.1:0-1025 GCF_000164805.1 Carlito syrichta
CTACTGCCTGCCTTTTTGGCTATGCTTAACTAGCACACCTCTTACAAGATTGGTGAAGCTTTAAATGCCAAATACTTTGCAGGACTTAGTAAGGCATGGGAACTGGCCATTCCCACCTGATTAAGTCACCTTGTAAGCTCAGTATTTCACCTAAGGGACAGGTCAAGTACTAGGCACACTCTGTGGAGCATAAAGTGAGACCTAATCACTTTCATTGAATTGTCCACATCTTACAACTAAGACTATTGTTTAGCAATTCATGAGGTTTTTGTTTGTTTGTTTGTTTTAACAATTTTGCCTGTTCCTAATTAGGAATAAGTAAAAACAGATCATTTTACATCTACGTGGTCTGTTCACTCTAAAAAGGTTTTGTACCAGGCCATTTTGTAGACATCATTGAAAAGTCATGAAGCAAAAAAAGGGGGCTTCAAGGAAGGATGAGAACACTCAGCCTGGAAGAAGCCATCAGGGTTCCAGGAATTCCTACCATTGCTGTTTATGATTTTTATTTAGCTATTTGTTTGTTTTAAAATTCTCCTTTGAGAAATTAATTGCAAGCGTTTAAAACAAATTCTTGGTTTTCAAAAAACGTGACCAAGAAAATATGTAATAATCTGTACCCTCAAACAGCCCAATGGGACAGACTTTAAATAACTAAAGCAAATTAAGGTTTCATGGTTTAAAATTTAAATAATAATAATAAAAATAATAAAATAAAATAGTCAAAAGTTCTGTCTGCAGAGGCAAAAAAATATTTATTTCACTACTTTGCAAACAAGAATATATCCTATAGAATGTTAAATGCCTAACTCCGGAGGCTTAACTCAGGACTATGAATACCAAATTCCCAATTATATAAAGCCTCTGAAGTTCTTAAAAACTGAAACATTAAGAAAAAAAAGAAAAATAACTTCAAAATGAACACCAGCCAAAGAAAAGGTAAACAGACCTATTGGCAGTTGCCACTAAAAACAAAGCTCCAGTCACCCAAAAGAGGCCTGATAAGAATAAACCTGCTGAGGGGG
>NW_007108254.1:0-3957 GCF_000164805.1 Carlito syrichta
CAGCTAGCCAGCGAACTGACTTAAATAGGTGATTTAACTTGCTAGCCAGCTAGTTAACCAGCTGACTTAACTAGCCAGCTACCCTGCTAGGCAGCTGATTTGCCAGTTGATTTAACTAACTGATTTAACTAGCTAGCCAGTTGACTTAACTAGCTGACTAAACTAGCTAGCCAGCTGGCTGGCAAGCTGAATTAAATAGCTGACTTAAGCAGCTAACCATATGGCTAACCAGTTGATTTAACTAACTAGCTACCTACCAAGCTACCTAGCTAGTCAGCTGAATAAACTAGATGAATTAACTAGCTACATACCTGCCATAACTAGCTTACTTATATAGCTAGATTCCTAGCTAGCCAGCTGAATTAATTATCTAAAATAGCTACCTAGACAGATGGCTAGCCATTTGACTTAACTAACATTTTAACTAGCTAACCAGCTGGATAGCCAACTGACTTAATGTGCTGTCTTTACTAGCTAGCCTGCCAGTTGCCAGGTGACTTAACTAGCTGACTTAAATTTCTAGTCTGCTGGTTGCCAGCTGACTTAAGTAGCTGACTTAACTTGCTAGCCAGCTGGTTGCCAGCTGACATCACTAGCTGACTTAACCAGCTAGTCAGCTGGCTAGCCAGTTGACTTAACTAGCTGGCTATCTATCTTGCCAGCTGGCTAGCCAGTTGACTTACCTAGCTTACTTAAGCTAGCAACCTGCTAGCCACCTCACTTAGCTTGCTAGCTATCGACATAGCCAGCAGGCTAGACAGCTGACTTAACTAGCTGACTTGAACAACTATCCTGCTAGCTAGCAAGCTGATTTATCTAGCTTGCTAACTACCTAGGCAGCTGGCTAGACAGCTGACTAAACTAGCTGACTTAACCAGCTAGCCAGTTGGCTAGCCAGTTGACTTAACTTGCTGACCACACTAGTTAGCCAGGTAGATATCTAGTTGTCTTAACTAGCTAGCTACCTACCTAGTCAATTGGCTGGCAAGCTATCTTAACTAGCTGAATTAACCAGTTATCCAGCTGGCTAGCCAACTGACTTAACTAGCTCACTATCTAGCTAGCCAGCTGACTAGGCAGCTGACTTAAGTAGCTGACTTAACTAGTAGCTACCTAGCTAGCCAGCTGACTTAAATAGTTAGCTAACTAGCTAGCTACGTAGTTAGCCAGCTGACTTAAATAGTTAGCTAACTATCTAGCTACCTAGCTAACAATCTGACTTAAATAGTTAGCTACCTTGCTAGCTAGCTGATGTAACCAGCTAGATAGCTAGTTAGCTTAATCATAATCTAACGTACTAGCTAGGTGACTTAATCATCTGACATATCATTAACTAATGAGCTGGCTAGCTGACTCAACCAGGTGACATAACTCATTCGCTATCTTGCTATCTAGCTGACCTTCCAGCTGACTTAACGTTAGTTTACTAGCTATCTAGCCTAGTCAAGTAGGTGACTTAACCAATTTGCTAACTAGCTAGCTAGCTGACTCAACCTGCTGAATTAACCCATTAGTTAACTAGCCAGCAACCTGACTCAACCTGCTGACTTATCACTTTAGCTAACTAGCTAGCTAGCTGTCTTAATCAGGTGACTAAATTAGAAGCTGACTTAACTAGCTGACTTAGCTCCCTCACTTAACTACTCAGCTAGCTGACTTATCTACCTGAATTAAATAGTTAGCTAACTATTTAACTGTCTGAATAACCAGCTGATTTAACTAATTAGCTAACTAGTTAGGTGAAAGAATAAATAACTGAATTAAATAGTTAGATCTCTGACTTAGCTAGCTGACATAGTTAGCTAGCTAGTTAGCCAGCTGACTTAGCTAGCTGACTTTACTAGTAGGCTAATCAGATAGCTAGCTAAATTAACGAGTCTGTTAATGAGTTATATACCTGTTTTAACTAGTTGATAAATAAGTTAAATAGCTGGTTTAACTAGATGGTTAACGAGTTAGCTAGGTGACCTAACTTGTAGGCTGACAAGTCGGCTGACTAGTTAGCTTATTTAACAGGTTGGCAGACTACACGGCCAACTTGTTCTCTGGGTTAACAAACCGGCCGACTAGTCGGCCGACTATTTAGTTGTGTTAACTAGTTGAATGACGAGTTGGACCCCTAGTCAGTTCAGCTAATTAGTTGGATGGGTAGTTTGCTGACCTAACTAGTCGGCGACTAATTAGCTGACTTAACTTGTCAGCTGACAAGTGGCCCACTAGTCGACCGATTGGGTTAGCTTACTTAATTAGTGGCCCAGCTAGTAGGCTGACCGTTTAGCTGACTTTAGTAGTCGGCCAGAGTGTGAGCCGACAGGTGAGCTGACGTAACTAGTCAGCTGGCGAGTGAGCTGACTGGTCAGCTGAATTAACTAGTTGGCTGGCTAATTTGCCTATGCATGCTCTGCCATAACTAGTCACCCGGCGAGTGAGCCAACCGGTGAGCTGACTTAACTAGTCGGCTGGTGAGCAAATGACTAGTTAGCTGACCTTTTGGCCTTCGAGCAAGAGGACAAGTTAGTTGACTTGATGGCTGGTGAGTGAGCCAACTAGTTTCCTGACCAGTTTGCATGTGAGCAAGCCTACTAGTTAGCTAACCTGATGGAAAGTGAGGGAGCCCACTAGATAGCTGACCAGATAGATGAGTTGCTAGCCTACTAGTTAGCTAAGTAACTAAATGACTTGCTAGCTGTTAACTAGCTAGCTGATTAGCTAACTGGCTATGTAGCTGACATAACTAGTAGGAAACAAGCTATTTAGCTGGCTATTTAGCTGCCTTAAATAGCTAGATAACTGGCTAGTTAGCTGGCTAGCACTCTAAAATATCAAGCTGACTAGCTAGCAGACTTAACTAGCAAGCTGATTAGGAACCTGAGTAGTTGGCTGACTTAACATGTTAGTTGAATGTTTACCTGACTTGCAAGCTGACTTAACTACTAGCTGGCTAGCTACCTGTTTTTACTAGCTGACTAGATAGCTGGCTGGCTAGCTGGTTAGCCAGCTGACTTAACTAGCTAGCTACCATGTTGGCTAGACTGCTAGACAACTGGATTAACTAGCTAGCTACCTGGATGGCTAGCTGCCTAAAGTAGCCGGCTAGCTTGCTAGTGGGCTGGCAAGCTGGCTAGCCAGTCGGCTTAAAATAACCAGCTGGGTGGCCAGACAGTGGGATAGACAGCCAGCTTAACTAGTCAGCCACCCTGCTGGTCAACCGGCTAGCCAGCCAGCTTAACTAGCTGGCCACCTACCTGACCAACCTGCTAACCAGCCGGCTTAACTTGCCAGCCACCTCACTAGCCAGTCGACTAACCAGCTGAGTTAACTACCTGACTTAACTAGATGGCCTGCTTTCTAGTCTGTAGAACTAACTAGCTTGCTACATAGCTATCCAGCTAGCTAGCCAGCTGAAAGTCTACGTGACTTATCTAGCTAGCCAGCTGTCTAGCCAGCTGACTTAAATAGTAAGCTACCTAGATAGCCAGGGGGCTAGTCACCTGACTTAACTTGGTCACTTAAGTATATAGCCAGCTGGCTAGACAGCTGACATAACTAGCTAGCTAACTAGCTGGCATTCTGGCTCACCACCTGACTTAATTAGCTGAATTAACTAGCTAGCCAGCTGGCTAGCCAGTTGACTTAATTGCCTAGTTGCCTAGCTAGCTAGCAGAGTAGCCAGCTGACTTAACTAACTGACTTAACAAAGTATCCAGCTGGATAGTCAGCACACTTAACTAGCTAGCTACCTAGCTAGACACCTGGATAGGCAGCTGACTAAACTAGTGGCCATAATTAGACGCCTGATGGCCAGCCAGCTGACTTAACTAACTACCTGCCTACACAGCCTGCTGACTTTCCAGCTGACTTAAGTACCTAACTACCTAGCTAACTTGCATGCCAGCCAGCTGGCTTAACTAGTTGATTTAACTAGCTAAACGGCTGGCAGCCATATGAACTAACTAG
>NW_007108255.1:0-1330 GCF_000164805.1 Carlito syrichta
CCACTTACTGCTTACTTCTCACACATTCTCCACAACAAAGTTTCCTCTCCCAGAGGCAGTTCATTGGAGAATTTTTATCACATGCTCATTCATCTTCAGAAAGACAAATTTAGTGATTAACAGGATAACAGATAAGGCGAGAAATGATAAGTAATCCCACGATGAAATGAAGAGAGGATGTAAAGGTGATTGGCCACTCCAGCTATCATTAACTCCATTGAAAGTAAAAAGGCCTTTTGTCATTTCTTCACTGGGCAATAGGTCCAATTATCTAAAACCCTTGCCTAGAATTCAGACACACACTAGAGCAGGACCCTTCAGGCAAACTCTGATGATCACTTTTGACAAATGTTCTCCTTGAGCATAATGTAGTTACTCCAATGCTTTTAGAAATGACTACACTTACACTCAAACAGTCTTTACAAAATGAAACCCAAACACATCCCGGTCCCCACCCGACACACACACCCAGCCACACACACTCTCTGTGTGCAGTCAGGTTTCTTTTAGCCAATCTAAAACAGAGTGTAAGTTGGTAAATAAATATTTAATTCATGCAACCAAAACCGTGAAAGACCGAGCTCCAAATACAAAGTTTTGCATTCCTGAGATACACTATATAGATTAAAAATCCACTTACAGCTATCCTTTAACGAAAGAAAATGGAAAACAAAAGAATTATTCACATGTATGCCTGCATTGAACGAAAGCCACTTACAACCTTCTGCCACCCAGCATTACTCTAGAAACATTATTTCCATGATTAAATCCAAAGGTTTAAGAAAAGTAAAAGTAGCAGGCGCGGTGGCTCAGCCTGTAATCCCAGAACTTTGGGAGGCTGTGGTGAGCTGATTGCCTGAGCCCGCGGGTTCGAGACCTGCCTGTCAACGTGGTGAGACCTCATCTCTACAATTAAAAAAAATGAGTTAGGCGTGGTAGCGGGTACCTGTAGTTCCAGCTACTTGGAAGGCTGAGGCTGAATGATCGCCGGAACCAAGCAGGTTGAGGATGAAGTGTTCAGGAGTGACCACTGCACTCCAGTCTGGGTGACAGAGCGAGACTCCAACTAAAAAAAAAAAGAAAGAAAAACAGAAAACTAAAAGTAGTCAAGTAGAACTGCCCAGGAAGCCAACAGTACCAGCTAGCTGTAATCTCTTTCAATGTTGCCACTGCAATCAAGTGACACTGTCGCAATTTCCCTGAGCGCGTGTGCGCGCGCGCACGCACACACACACACACACCCGAAAAACATGCTCTAGGAAATGCACACACATGGCGGGAATGTACACATCAACATTGAGCCGAGAACAATGCCTACAGACAGCAGCGC
>NW_007108256.1:0-1058 GCF_000164805.1 Carlito syrichta
AGGAAGCACACACAGGTTTACGGAAAGAGATGGAGAGTCAAAATAACATGCTCGTCATAAATGAAAAATCACAAAGAACAATATCTAACCCGCTGCAAGCGTGGTACAGCAAACAAGAAAGAAGGTAGAGGATGAAAGCAATTAGGGAAAAGGTCACTTCTCCAGCAATGTAAAACTGAATAAAAATGACCATCTCGCAACAGATGGCCCAACCAGTAACACAGAAGGACACACAGAGTCCATGGATAGGAAGTTCAAATGGGAGAAGCCAAGGATGGTCCACACCAAACCTTGTTGGTCTACAAATGGAAATCAATTCTTTAGGAATCCAATTTTTTAAAAAGTCACATGTGATAGAAAACATATATCAGGTGACCCTCACAGGTACTAAAAGTCACGTTCAGGCTGGGCACCGTGGATCACGCCTGGCATTTCAGCATTTTGGGAGGCTGAGGTGAGAAGATGGCCTGAGTCCAGGACTTCAAGACCAGTCTTGGGCAACTTGATGAGACCTCGACTATACAATAAATCAAGAAATTAGCTGGGCATGGTGGCGTGCACCTATAGTCCCACCTACTGAGAGGGCTGAGGCAAGAGGATTGCCTGAATGTGACACTGCATTCTAGCCTGGGTGACAGAGGGAGATTCTCTAAAAAAAAACAAAAGTAACATTCAGGGTAAGTAGACAACTGAACAACATTCCAAGGACCAGGGAGGAAAGCGCGACTTAAAAATATTATACATAGGAGCTGGGATCGGTGGCTCAGCCTGTAATCCCAGTGTTTGGGAGGCCAAGATGAGTGGATTGCCTGAGCCCGTAGGTTTGAGACCCACCCATGCTACTTGGCGAGACCTCATCTCTACAATAAATCAAAAATTAGCCGGGCGTGGTAGCACATACCTGTAGTTCTGGTTACTTGGAAGCCTGAGGCTGACTGATCACCGGAACCAGCAGGTCGAGGTTGTGGTGGACATGAGTGTGCCACTGCACTCCAGTCAGGGCAACGGAGTGAGACTCCAACTAAAATATATATATATATATATATATATATATATTA
>NW_007108257.1:0-1047 GCF_000164805.1 Carlito syrichta
AGCCTGTAACAAAGAGGTTCCTTAGTGCCATAACACAAAGTACTGTCAGATCTCCATTTTTTACAAAGAAGCATGATGGTCTTTCACAATGGTTCAAACTGTATTTATAGTAACAGTGTAAAGACTTGAGATGAAAGACTTTAACAGTCAAAGCTACAGCTTCACATGAGTTACGGTTTTGATTTTGATTCTATTTGTGGTCTACAGATATAAGACAGAAGATACTTCCATGAGATTATGGAATCCTCTGAGACTCTACAACCTTAGAGAAGTGATAAAACTGATGAAAATGCATCTGGTTTGGGAGCAGACTCCATATTACATGGTAATGCTCCAAGTTTAACAACTACGACTGCAGAAGACTATGGGGAAGGGGAGGAGGCAAAAGGCTGAAATTTCAGCAAGTGACTGGGCAGAAAGAAAAAAAGCAAGGGGAAAAAAGATGCGCTAATACTGTTTGAAAATGGCAGCCTATTAATAATCACTGCATTCCTGAAAACATAGGCAAATCATACCAGCATTCCTTCCTACTTACGTTAAGCAAGCCCAACAAGCACAAGAGTTACATTGCTCTTTGAGGAAAAGGAGGCTGCTTGATAGCTGAATATATATCTAAAATCAGTCCCTGGAGTTGCTACCAAGAGCTTACAGATTTGGAAATCATGTACTTTTCTCACTAAGAAGGAGAACAAATTATTTTCTCAACTGGAAATTCTTACTCCAGAAAGAATTATCCTTCTACATATATATATATTTTTCTTTAAAGCAAAGCAAAACTACACTTAAACATAGACTTTCGGTCACAGTTCAAAATATCTATTCAGCATTCCCTCTCCCTGATGCCTTTTCTTTCAAGAAAATCACACACACACACACACACACACACACACACACACACACACACACACACACACAAACACACACTCACTCCAACAAGAGAGATATACATTATATAATATATATTCTGTATGAAATAGAGAAGATTCTTCCTCTTCTTAGTTCACATAGTGCAAAAGACACTGACTTGCATATTTTCTATCCATCATT
>NW_007108258.1:0-1250 GCF_000164805.1 Carlito syrichta
AGTAACTGGAACTACAGGCTCGTGCTACCACGCCCGGCTGATTTTTTGATTTATTGTAGAAATGAGGTCTCGCCAAGTTGCCCAGGCGGGTCTCAAACCCACGGGCTCTGGCAATCCATTCACCTCAGCCTCCCAAAGCGCAGGATTACAGGCTAAGCCACCGAGTCCGGCTTATTTTTATTATTATTAATAATAATTTTTATAGTCCCGAGGTCTTGCTGTGCTGCTCAGGCTGGTCTCAAACTCCTGGGCTCAAGCACTCCTCTCTCATTGGCCCCCAAACTCTGGGATTACAGGTGTAAGTCATTGCGCCTGGCAAGAATTACTTATATTAAATTTTCTCTGTCCAAATAGGTGGTATGGTTTCTGTCTCCTGAATAGATCCTTACTGATACAAGGGATTAAGACTTCAGAAGTCAAAGGAGGAAGTGATTTATTCTGACAATGAGGATAGAGTACAATGACTTGAACCAGACTTTGAAAGTTAACTTGGATTTTGATAGATAGAGAATGTGAGTAAAAATATGAATTTCAGGAGACACTGAGTATGGTGACCAGGCTGCAGTGCAGGATTTATCAAGGAGTGCACTCAAGGGACACAGAGGCCTAACCAGTGTGGATTTTAGTGGCATAGCAATGAACTCAGGTTTTTTCTCTGGGCAATGAAGAACTATCAAATGTGTCAAATGTGTCTGAGGAGGAGCAGAATAGGATTGAATGTGTCAGAGGAGTATCAAGAAACTGCCTGAGGTCATGGCCATAGGATTGGAATAAGACTCACAAAGATGATTCTGCATTTCTGCTGTAGCTCATGCTATGGAGCAAGTAAAGACCAAGTCTGAACTAAAACTCAGACCTTGACCTTAGCCTGCTCTACCTTTCACATGCACCAGGTCCTTCTGTGGGTGGAGGAGGCAGATGGTTAAGCCCTCAGATGTTCCTTGGAAGCTCAGAAGTCACATCTAGCAACCATATCTCTTGTCCCTTAATCAGAGCTACTGCCATTTCCTCACTTTACACATTTCATTTCCAGATAAGGTGATGTTTGAACAAAGGATTTTTTGACTACATATAAATTTGAAAAATCACTGAGATACGTGATTGTCAGAGTTCTGACACTAGTATCCTCAGCTGATTTCATGACATGCAAACTTCCAATCTGAAACACAGCAAATTAACACATATCCTTTCCAGGATCAGACAGTGGATCTTCTGGTCAGATACAGTGGGATATGTAATCATGTCCCTCA
>NW_007108259.1:0-898 GCF_000164805.1 Carlito syrichta
TCTTTAGGCTCTGATATAGCTATCAGAGATGGTGAAATGCCATGGTATATTTGCCAGTTCTGCACTTTTGTTCACCTCCTGTGAAAATTAGATGATTTTTCAATAGGGAGACAGTGGGTGGTATGAATACTTTGTGTCCCTAGTCATAAAGAGTCTCGTTTTTGGAGAGTGATGACTCTGAAAACTTTTGTGGAGTAGCAAGGCAGAAGAAAGAAAGTAACTGAGAACTGAAAGGACTTTAGTGCATAGGAGATTAAAAAAAAACTCTTAGTAAGAGTGAAGTGGAATCCCAAATATGCTAACACAAGAGAACAATTTGTTTTACAAAGAAAAAAAAGGACATTTTATATAAAGATTGAGTACTGTGACAGATTCTGATTTGTGAACAGACAGTGATACTGGCTTGTGGTTTCTGGCATTGCTAGTTTCAATAGTACTAGCTCCAGATACTCTTAATGAAACTGCAGTTTCTGGACCTGTTTTTGAGGAGGTGAATGGTAAAGTGCTCAAATTTTCAGCAAAACAAATTTAGAAAATAACCAAAAAAAATCAGTTAGCCAAAATAAATAATATGAGAAAGAGAAGTAAGAGATAGAGCTATGAGAAGAGAGACACAATTCGCAATATTTGTAGAAAATATGATTCTGCACCCTGTACTATTACAACTATTAACAATTCAATTACTGTCAAAGACTTTCTTTATAGTATTATAATGTTTCAAGGTTTGCTTATGAATGATTAATGGGAAACTGTCAACACAGTGGGGATGGGATTGGTATTTGAGGAAAACTGCTAAGGGAGGTATGGGCGTACCTATTCAACAAGGGTACCTGCCTACACAATGTTTGTATACCTAACTCTGAATTGAACCCACATCTTTATAATTATAAAAAAAGAA
>NW_007108260.1:0-1239 GCF_000164805.1 Carlito syrichta
CATGGATATTTCTTGTTGATGGATTGAACTTTTTATCATTATGTATCTGTACCTTTTAAAATTTTTGATAGCTTAAACGGTATTTTGTTTGAGATTAAGATTGTGACTCTTCCTTTCTTCTTGTTCCATTTGCCTGAAGATTTGATTCCCATTCTCTTACTTTGAGTCTGTGAGTGTCCTTTCTAGTTAGGTGAGTCTCTGGAAGGCAATATATTGTTGCCTGATGATATTTTATCCATTTTGCCATTCTATGTCTTTTCAGTGGTGCATTTAATCCAATCTCATTCAGGTTAATCATTGAAATGTAATAGCTGATCCCTATCATTAGGTTCTTACAGAGTTGTTGTTCTTGTTCCTGTTTGTTTGTTGTCTTTCTTTGGTTTGGGGGTTGGTTCATGTGTGTTTTTAATCTTTTTCCTTGTACTCTTGGGAAGAATGTTGTTCTTTTTTCCTTATCTTCTTTGTTCAATACTTTCTTAAGTGTTTCTTGTAGAGGTGATCTGGTGGCAGCATAAGTTCTTAGGGATTAGCTATCTGGTAATGATTTCAGTTCTCCCTCACTGATGAAGCTTAGCTTGGCTGGGTAGGTTATTCTCTGTTGAAATTGTTTATCTTTTAGAACTTTGAAGATAGGGCTCCAAGCTCTCCTGGCCTGAAGTGTTTCTGTAGATAAATCTGCTGCTATTTTAATTGGGTTTCCCTTGTAGGTAATCTGACCTTTTTCTCTTGCTGCCTTTAGGATTTTTTCTTTTTACCTACTTTTTTAGGTGAATTATTCTGTGTCTAGGAGTTGAACTTCTCATTTGTTGTCTTGCAGGGGTTCTCTGAATCTCTTGTGTTTGAATGTTTCCATAACTGATGAGATGAGACAAGTTTTCTTGAATGATTTTATGAAATGTTTGTTACAGTGTGGTCTCTGTCTCTCTCTGTCTCAGGAAGGCCAATTACTCTTAGGTTCAGGCTCTGGAAGTAATTCTTTATCTCTTGAATGTTTTGTTCTATCTTCTTAAGCTTCTTTTTTATGTTTTTGACAGTTTGGGTTAGTTCTGTGTTTTGGTCTTCAAGTTCTGAGATTCTTTCTTCTCCTTGGCTAATTCTGCTTTCCATACTTATTAGTTTGTTATTTATTTCCATCACAGAATTTTTCACTGCTGTTATTTCTGTTATCAGCTCTTTCCTCTTTTCCTCTTGTCTCTCCTCATTTTTAAAAATCTCTCTATTAATCTCTTGATGTCTGGA
>NW_007108261.1:0-1360 GCF_000164805.1 Carlito syrichta
CTATTTCATATCATGAACAGGAAGAATCAACATTGTTAAAATGTCCATCCTACTAAAGGTAATCTACAGATTCAATGCAATACCCATTGTTACCCATGTAATTCTTCTCAGACCTGGAAGTGACAATATATCAATTCATATGGAAACATAAATGACCACGAATAGCCAAAACAATTCTTAGCAAAAGAAACAAAGCAGGAGGTATCACACTTCCAGACTTCAAATTTTACTATAAGGTTACAGTAATCAAAACAGCCTGGTATTGGTACAAGATAAGGTACATAGACCAATGGACCAGGATAGAGATTCTGGAAGCAAAGCCTCAATTCCTTTACCAACTCATCTTTGATAAAACCTCCAACAACAACCACTGGGTAAATGGTACTGGGAAAACTGTCTGACCACATGCAGAAGATTGAAACAGGATCCCTACATCACCATACACAAAAATTAACTCTAAATGGATCAAAGACCTAAACGTAAAACCTCAAACTATAAGAATCTTAGAAAACGCAGGAGACAGACTTATGGAAATTGGAACTGGCAACCAATTCCTATTCAGAACCCTAAAGGCAAATATCTCAAGAAATAAGATAGATAAGTGGGACCTCATCAAACTGATGAGCTTCTGCAAAGCAAAAGAAGCCATCAAGAGAGCAAGGAAACAGCCCAGAGAATGAGAAAAAAATATTTGCCGACCGTATATCTGACAAAGGCCTAACATCTAGGATCTACAAAGAACTCAGATGGGGTGAAGGAAACAAACAGCCCCTTTCAAAAAGACAAAAGACATGAATAGACACTTCTCAAAAGAAGATATATGGGCAAACTGGGCTCGGTGGCTCAGCCTGTAATCCCGCGCCTTTGGGAGGCTGAGGTGAGTGGATTGCCTGAGCCCTTGTGTTCGAGACCCGCCTGGGCAGCAAGACCTCATCTCTACAATAAATAAAAAAATCAGCCAGGCATGGTAGCACATGCTTGTAATTCCGGCTACTTGGAAGGCTGAGGCAGAACGATCACTGGAGCCCAGCAGGTCGAGGCTGCAGTGACCAGGAGCGGCCACTGCACTGTAGACTGGGCAACAGAGTGAGACTCCAACTCAAAAAAAAAAAAGAAGAAGATATATGGGCAGCCAACAGGCACACGAAAAAGTGCTCAGCCTAACTCATCATCAGAGAAATGCAAGTCAACACCACATTAAGATACCACCTAATCCCAGTAAGAATGGCCATTCATGAATAAAACAACCAGCAACAGATGCTGGCAACAAAAAAGGAATGCCTCTACACAGCTGGTTAGGAATGCAAGCTAGTACAACCTCTTTGGGAGACAGTGTGGTGATTTTCTGAAAGAACTAGAA
>NW_007108261.1:2093-4574 GCF_000164805.1 Carlito syrichta
GAAAGAGGTAGGATGGCAAGCATCTACTTACTAGAAATAGATTTAAAATAAAAAGAGATGGCTCAGTGGCTCAATCTGTAATCCCGTGTTAAGAGGCTGAGGTGAGTGAATTGCCGAGCCCGCAGGCTAGACTCATCTCTACAATAAATCAAAAAATTATTAGCCTGGCATGGTAGATTGCACCTGTAGTCTCAGCTACTTGGAAGGCTGAGGCAGAAGCATTGCCGGAGTCCAGCAGGTTGAGGCTGCGGTGGCCGGGAGCGGCCACTGCACTCCAGTCTGGGCAACAGAGTTAGACTCCAACTCAAAAAAAAAAATACAATAAAAATAAAAGGAATGGAACCAAACCATATGTCTTCTTTCATATTCATTCAGAATGTTCATCCAGTCTACAAAAAAACAACCCCTGTCTATTCTATTTCTAGCAGTGATAATATAATTCAAACTTTATGGAATTGTTATTATCTTGGTATTTTCTGTGTGTTTGCTGCTATATTTCCAGCGCCCAGCACATAGTATGTGCTTAATAAAGACTTGGCCTAATGAATAAAAACAAGAACAAATGACCAAAAAAATCGATGCATTCAATGTATTGTTTTCTCTGAACTATTCCCTACTCCTTTCTGAAAAATACCCTTTCTTATTTTGGTTTGAATGGTAGAGTCATATTCCTGTAGCTATTAAAGAGTTGCCTACTAAAGTTGGAGCGGGAATGGTTGTGGTTGTATACATTAATCCTTGATCTTCTCCAGGATACATAAGCCTAACGCTCAAGAAAACTCTTCTTGATTGTTTTGGTAATACATCATGTGATGAGATCCTGAGATTTGCTACAAGTTATGTTTCTAGGAACATGAGCGAGGCTCATATAATAAGAATAGCATGTAGAGTGAAGTAGAAGTGAGAGAGTTCAGGCTACTTTTATTCTTCTTTTTCAGGTATTACTCAGAAATTGCTGTTCTTCTGTAACAGCTTATGGTTTGAGAGTCTTCCAGGAGATTCTCCTTCTCATTAAATTGGTGAGAGGATCAAATGCTCATGACCAACATATTTATTATGCTAATCTTTAAGCCTATATTTGGTTCCTTTCATGGCTATTTTTAAAAGGTAGAGGATATGAATGTAATAAATGATTTGATGTCAGATGTGAATTTATCTGATTCCTTTAGACAATGAATAGAAAAGTGGCAATTGCTAAAATTGCTTCATCATTGGCAGTCCAAATTTTTAATGAACCAAAATTTTGATAGGATAGAGTATACTTCTTTGTTGAATATGCATTTGATCCATCCAGATCCAATATCTAAAATATTACACATTTTATAACATCTGAAACCCACTAGGCAAAACTACAAGTAGCTCTAGTATTAAAAGTCTTTACCAAGAACTTAACTTTGATGGGTAATAACTGAAGAAATTCCTGATTCCCAGGCTTCAAATAGAGGCCTAACATTTTAAAAATATGAAGCAGGTGTCCTAAGATGTTAGAGATGTGACCACAGGCCTTCTATAGACCAGTAAACTTACATGAAATGTGTGCCAACATTTCCAGTTTGAGTCATGCATAAAAATCTACCATAATGGCTTATTCTAAAAATCAAGTCAAAGATCTTCCACTCTGATTTATTGTACTGAAGTAATTATGATATAATTAAAATATCTGCATTAAGATTTATGCTAAACAAATTCATAAGGCAAATATTTTTATGTGCTTCTTAACATACTATGCACCTTAATATTTGTCAAGTTTTCCAGCCCTCTCCATCATGCCCCCTCCTTCTGGTCCTGCTTCTTACACCATGTACTAGAGGAATCAAGGCACATTTATGAAGGCATGAAGCAAGCAGAACTGGTTTCAATAAGTCAATGTATGTTGGTCTGAAATAGGGGATCTTTTTATGGAGGTCACAAAATATGAAAACTTACTTTTGCTAACAAAGGATTCTTTATGAACTCAGTGAGTC
The DNA here is from genome assembly GCF_000164805.1 of Carlito syrichta. Taxonomy (NCBI): domain Eukaryota; kingdom Metazoa; phylum Chordata; class Mammalia; order Primates; family Tarsiidae; genus Carlito; species Carlito syrichta. Next base: position 4,058 of record NW_007108261.1, read on the forward strand.
TCTATTGCTTCCTAACTTTCCTCAGTCCCAAATTCACAAATTGAGTTCAGAGTACAGTCTGGGACCTCATTACACTATAATATCACACTGTAATGTCAGAATAGAAAAAATGATTAACTTTGATACAAGTTATCTATCCTTTTGAAGAAAGAAAAACAAAGTAGGAGTTACCTATTAGCTAACTCTAAATTAGTGATCACAACAAATCTTACTGAGATTCTTTCTAGAGGTTGCTAACCAGCATTATGAAATTATGCCTGAAGATAAATTAGGCCAGATGTTTCTCTCTGATATTCACTTAACTGTGGAGAGTAGGCATTAGGCCCACAAAGAATGGATCCTCTCAATGCATGCTATCTATAGAAAAAGTTTTGAGAGTGCTATTGACTTCCCTTATGTGAAGGTTTAAAAGATAACTATGCCTGCTGTTGGGTAAAAAGAACATGTAATAGTACAAACATCTGAATAATCTGCATGTGTCCTGATGCAGGGTATATGACTATAAAAGCAGTTCCAT
>NW_007108261.1:5354-6246 GCF_000164805.1 Carlito syrichta
AAAAGCAATTACTTTATATGGCAAAAAATAAATAGAATAAACAGAATTTTCTTAAGATGGTGCACAAAAAAAATGTTTCTTGTAATGAAAATTCTCTATCGTTACTGCTTTTAAGTAACACAACATAAATACTGAAAAGGAAGATTTTACAAATCAATTTAATGTAATGGAGAATTAAAAAAGAGGTTAACCTTGTTTGCTTAACCATCCTTTTAAGCATGTAATTAGGGGGAACCTCTTTGGGTCCTCTTCCCAGAGGGAGCTTCTCTACCCTCTCAATAGATCCTGCTTTCTAACTTAAAAAAGGTTGTAATTACACATTCACTGTCTCTTAAACAATAGTAAAGGGTGGCCTGAAATAAAAACACCTGTTTTGCTACAAAAACTGTATGTCAGGATAGGCAGGGATATGCAATAATAAAAATCCAACCCGCCGGGCTCGGTGGCTCAGCCTGTAATCCTGCGCCTTTGGGAGGCTGAGGTGAGTGGATTGCCTGAGCCAGCGGATTCGAGACCCGCCTGGGCAGTGAGACCTCATCTCTACAATAAATCAAAAAATCAGCCGGGTGTGGTAGCGCATGCCTGTAATTCCGGCTACTTGGAAGGCTGAGGCAGAAGGATCGCCGGAGCCCAGCAGGTCGAGGCTGCGGTGGCTGGGAGCGGTCACTGCACTCCAGTCTGGGCGACAGAGTGAGACTCCAACTCAAAAAAAAAAAAATTCAACCCAAATCTCAGTGGACTAAAACAAATGCTTATTTATCATTGACATCTACATTTCTAAGCAAGACCCATCTTGCCACCAGCTTCTGAGATACTCACAACCAGAAAAGAAATAAGGTAAATCAATTCATTGACTCTGAAAAGCTGCAGGTCAGAGTAAACAAAACAACTC
>NW_007108262.1:0-1022 GCF_000164805.1 Carlito syrichta
GCAGTTAGAATCTGTGGAGCAGAATACAGTAGGAGAAGAAGCTATAGAAAAATTGAGCTTCAGAAACCTTCAACGAGTGTCCATGAGCCTTTGGCTGAGTTCTAATCTGTTCATATGTGACAAGAAATATCATCAAGGTGAGAAAATAACCATCAGAGAACAGTAGTCTAAAGAATTCCCTACGTTCAAACAGAACAGGGAATAGTTCATGTTCTAGTCAGTACAAATGGAAAGATCTCCAAATAGATATTAGAAAGAACCTTTAGATGAGTATTACCTCAGTAACATCAGTACTTGGGCTATACTAGACTTGGAGTAATGCCTGCTCTGGAGGACAAGAGGTAGACAAGAAGTCAGCCTCTAGAGTGTCAAATTGATACTAAGAAGCATGAAAACTCAGTTGTATGTCTAAACAAAGTCAAACGTTCCTCAAAATAAATCCTACAATTAAATTAAATCTAACATCTAGTCAAAAATCGCTTGACATTCAAAAAACTCAGACATATATGATCTATAGAGAGGAGAAAAATCAGAAATTATAGAGAAAAATTGGAATTAGTAGACAATGCTAGCAGATAATTTTCTTTCTCATTGGTCTCTTATGCTTTTACATATCTTGTGAGTAAGACACACTGACTGATTTTTGCTATATTTTCAAGAATGTTTGTATAGAGAACATCTTTGGTGATACAAACTTTTTCTCCCTTAGTAGCAAATAATGTCTGTTTATAGCTTTAAATAAAGGACAATGTCTCCCTTCAGAGCAAAATACAGAAATCCTGACTGCATAGTATATTTATGAAAATGTCTCACTCTAGGGCAGAGCAGATGGGCTTACTGTCCATTATAAGAGATTCAAGTTTCCTAATTCAGGATTTATCTCCTGCAGATCCATATCTTTTGTGTTTTAGAGACAGCGTCTCAGTTTGTTGCCCAGGCTGGAGTCTGGAGGTGGTTTCATTCTCAATTCCTGGGCTCAGAGATCCTCCTTCCTCAGCTTCCTAAACAGCTAGAGGTGCTGG
>NW_007108263.1:0-1008 GCF_000164805.1 Carlito syrichta
CACTGTTGACATTTGGTGAATGGATATATGAACAAAATATATTCAACAAAAATTCTGGAACTGTCTACCTCAGTGACATTTCTAGAATTCTAGTGGCAATGAGCAGGTTGAGACATTCATTTTAAGGTGATGGATAAATTGTTGAATCTGGTCCTTCCAACAATAGCAACAGCAAAAAAGCATCCCATTAGTTATGTGGGCCTTTTTGGATTTTGAAGGAAATTCATTTCTCTTCTGGATATGTCATTACAACTCACTTTCCAAGTGATTGAAAAGATCTATTAGTTTTTAGGAGTCCAGAATATGAGAAGGCTTTGCCACAGACCCAGGCTGCTGTACAAGCTGGGCTGACACTTGGGTCATGCATTCTAGCAGATACTTGAAGTGTCTATGGCAAATAGAGAGATACAATCTGGAGCTTTCAGCAGATTTCTATATTAGAGGTAAATCACAGCACAGGCAGAAACTAAGTGCTTCCATCCTCTCCAGATAACTACTCTTCTTTTGAGAAACAACTTTAAGCTTCTACTGAGTTTTAATAGAGACTGGATGCTTCACATTGTCCACAAAGTTATCAGGTGACTTGACAGACCCATTGATGTTGTTATCAAACATATAAAGCCATAAAATTGGACATTCACAGAAATACTCTATCATTACATAGAAATTAAGTATATAGAATTGGGCCTAAGTTGACTCCCAAAACACAAGTAAATTTCATGAAAAAGTGTCTCAAATGCCCATAGTCTACTGCTACTTTTTCTTTTCTAGTTTTCACTTATGGTCTCATGAAAAATTTACCATGAGCAGACAAAAGAGAAGGAGACAACTCAGGCCTGGTTTAAAGATAGTCCTGATCATAGGCTCTGCTGAAAGCACTACAGCCCTTTCTGGATATCTCTGAAGGACCATGGTGAAGAAAAATATTCCAATGGGAAGAGCTTTGAGCAGTGTATCTGATTCCTTATGTCATTTATAAGAAGAAATGGCCAGACATGAAGTTATCTA
>NW_007108264.1:0-857 GCF_000164805.1 Carlito syrichta
ATATTGCACAATAAGTGGTACAATAGCCCCCTCCAACTGTGGGACCCTTTCTGTCTTCTCAATAAATTCTGCTTTTAAAAAAAGATGTAGAGATAAATCCTCTACCTTGCAGATGATATCCTAACATAACCCAGATTACATAATCCCCAGAAAGTTTAGAGCTAGAAAGAGCCTCTCTTTCTTCACAGATTTTGTCTTTCAACCTCTGAATGCATCTAAGACATCTGCTACTTCATGATCTCCAAGTATAATTAAGATGTTACATTAAATGACATAGACTTGTATGAAGATCTATGGATTGTAAAATGATCACATATCTATTGGCAAGATTGTGTTTTGAGGAAGGGAACTATGACAATTAATGAAAGTATATGTTTTTTTAAAAATACCAGCAAAGTGGTTGGAGAGAAAAGAACATATTTCAGATCAGTAGATGCATGCTAGCTGTCAAGATTTTACCCATTTGCAGCATCAGTTACAATTAAATCCTTTATCTAGTTATCCTTATTGATAGCCCTCTTCAAATCTCCAAAACCTGTCTGTTTTTGTACCAGCTGATCTGGGGTGCTAGAAGGAATGCAATTGGAATTGTGCCTTGCTAATTCCACATCTTTGGTGGTGTGGTAATGTCTGTGGCTTCACTAAGAATGCAATCAAAATTGACCCTTGAATGATGCGGGGGATTAAGGTCACTGACCTCCTGGGCAGTGGAAAATCTGCTTATAAATTTTGATTCCCCCAGTACTTAACTACTAATTGCCTACTATTGGTTAAAAACCTTTCCAATACCATATACAGTTGATGAACACATATTTTGTTTATGTATCTTCTACATATTATTGCAATAAAGTAAGCTA
>NW_007108265.1:0-777 GCF_000164805.1 Carlito syrichta
GGTCTCGCCAGCTGCCCAGATGGGTCACGAACCCGCAGGCTCAGGCAATTCACTCACCTCGGCCTCCCAAGGCACGGGATTACAGGCTGAGCCACCGATCCCAGCCTCCACTGATTCTTATCACGTAATTTCACATCTGATTTTGAAAATATGTTCATGAGTTCTGATGTTAACTAGTTACAGAGACTATGTTTAATTCTTAATACAATGTTTCTAAACTTGGAATTCACTATGTATTCTTAGGGGCTGGGAAACATTTTTTTTCTTTTTTTTTTGAATTGGAGTCTCACCCTTTCACCCAGACTGGAGAATGCAGTGACCGCTCCGGGCCACCGCAGCCTCCACCTGCTGGGCTCCTGCTGGGCTCCAGGGATCCTTCCACCTCAGTCTTCCAAGTAGCTGGAACTACAGGCGTGCGCTACCATGCCTGGCTAATTTTTTGATTTATTGTAGAGATGAGGACTCGCCAAGTTGCCCAGGCGGGTGTCGAACATGTGGACTCAGGCAATCCACTCACCTCAGCCTCCGAAGGCGCGAGATTACAGGTTGAGCCACCGAACCTGGCTTAAGAAACATTTTTTATTAGCATGAGTCCACATGCTATTCAAGACCATGAGACACTAGATTAGGTTATCTGTCTTTCCAGTTCAAAAAATGTTCTATTGTATTGCAGTCTATCAATAATTTATGGAGATCAAATTTTAAAGCACACTTAGAGAAAACAAACTTCACAAAGGTGTTATGATATCTAAAGCAACCACGTTCTACTTGTTTTCC
>NW_007108266.1:0-887 GCF_000164805.1 Carlito syrichta
CCATTATGTTGGCATTAATGGGCATATTTCCTGTGTAGTAGGAGAAAAATTAGTAGCATCCAATTGGTGGGTTCATGTTTTTATATATATCAAGTAAATTCAGCTCCTTAATTATGTTTTCAAATATTTATTTTCTCACCATTGTTCAAACTGTTTGGTCTAGCAATTATTGCAATAATTAGATAAAATCTACTATTCATAATTTGCCATTTTTTCTTAAAATTTTGACAATTTTTATTTATATACTATGAGCACCTATTTTCAGCTACATAAATGTTGTATTTTTCTTTCTTTTTTTCTTTTTTTTTGAGTTGGAGTCTCACTCTGTCACCCAGACTGGAGTGCAGTGGCCGCTCCCGGCCACCGCAGCCTCGCCTGCTAGACTCCAGCGATCCTTCCGCCTCAGCCTTCCAAGTAGCCGGAATTACGGCACGCGCTACCACGCCCGGCTGATTTTTTATCTATTGTAGAGATAAGGTCTCGCTGCCCAGGCGGGTCTCAAACCCGCGGGCTCAAGCAATCCACTCACCTCAGCCTCCCAAAGGCGCGGGATTACAGGCTGAGCCACCGAGTCCGGCTGTATTTTTCTTTTTAAAAATTCATTGAATAAATTCTACTTATAACTATTTGTCTTCTTAATCTTGGCTTTATATTCCTTGTGTTTTTTTCTATACTCCTATTGTCAACATCTTCCACCTGCTGTCAAATAATTATATCAATATATGACACTTGTTTATTTGTTACCTTACTTTTAAGTTTAGTAGTTTATGCACCCCCAGTCACTCCATTAACCCCTATGCATATACTATAAAATACAAATTTCTTAAGAGAAAGATCTTGTCTACTTATTCATCACTATACACTGGGTATGTAGAATAGTACCTGAA
>NW_007108267.1:0-5161 GCF_000164805.1 Carlito syrichta
TGAGTGCAGTGGTCGCTCCCGGCCACCGCAGCCTCGACCTGCTGGGCTCTGGTGATCCTTCCTCCTCAGCCTTCCGAGTAGCTGGAATTACAGGCACACGCTACCACACCTGGCTGATTTTTTGATTTATTGTAGAGATGAGGTCTCGCTGTCCTGCCGGGTCTCGAACCCGTGGGCTCAGGCAATCCACTCACCTCAACCTCCCAAAGGTGTGGGATTACAGGCTGAGCCACCGAGCCTGGCTTCATTTTTTTTTATAATCAATAATTTTTATTATGATGTTGTGGGGTACAGTTAAGGGTTAGGTATACAAATACGTTTCATTCAGGCACCGTATTGATAAGAGGTGCTTCCCCATTCCCAGACAGATATTTGCTACCATTAATCCCATCTCCCTACACCTCCCCAGAGTCTCCCACTACTGTCTGTCATTTTCTTATATCATTCCATTGGATGTTCAAGGTCCATTATATGAGTGAGAACATGTGATATTCGGATTTTTGTTTTTGTGAGAGGTCACTCAGTATTATAGACTCTAGTTCCATCCAGGTTGCAGCGAAATTCATGATTTTGTTCTTTTTTATGGCTGCGTAGTATTCCATCGTGTATATGTACCACATTTTTTTAATCCAGTCCTCTTTTGATGGGCAGCATGGTTGTTTCCAGGTTCTTGCTATTGTGAACAATGCTGCGATAAACATACGTGTGCAGGTATCTTTTTTATAGAGTGATTTGTGTTCTTCAGGGTATATTCCCTGTAGGGGGATTGCAGGGTCATATGGAAGGTCAATTTTTAGAGCTTTTAGGAATCGCCACACTGCTTTCCACAGAGGTTGCACTAGTTTACACTCCCACCAACAGTGTAGAAGTGTTCCCTTTTCACCACATCCTCTCCAGCAGCTGTTATTTTTTGAGTTGTTGATAATTGCCATTCTGACTGGAGTTAGGTGGTATCTCAGTGTGGTTTTGATTTGCATCTCCCTGATGATTAGTGAGGTTGAGCATTTCTTCATGTGTTTGTTGGCTGCTCGAATGTCTTCTTTTGTGAAGTGTCTGTTCATATCTTTTGCCCATTTTATAATGGGGTTGTTTGTTTTCTTCTTTTCAGTACGCTTCAGTTCCTTGTAGATCCAGGATGTTAAGCTTTTGTCAGACCTAGAGTTGGCAAATACTTGTTCCCAGTCTGTAGGCTGTCTCCCTGCTCTCTTGATGTTTTCTTTGGCTTAGGCAGAAGCTTGTCAGTTTAATAAGGTCCCTTTTGTCTATCTTCTCTCTTAAGTCCTGTGGGTTTCATGTTTTGTACAGGAATTGGATGCCAGTTCCGATTTTCATGAGAGTATTTCCTTCCTTTTCTAAGGGTTCTTATGGTTTGGGATTTTACATTTAGGTCTCTGATCCATTTGGAGTTAACCTTTGTGCATGGGGATAGATAGGGGTCCTGTTTCAATCTTCTGCATGTGGTCAGCCAATTTTCCCAGCACCATTTACTGAATAGGTTCTCCTCTCCCCATTGGTAGGTGGTGGGGGCTTTGTCGAAGATGAGTTGGTTGAGAAATTGAGGTTTTGCTTCTGGAATCTCAATTCTGTTCCATTGATCTATATGCCTGTTCCTGTACCAATACCAAGCTGTTTTGATGATTGTAGCTTTATAGTAAAGTTTGAAGTCTGGTATTGTGATACCACCTGCTTTGTTTTTTTTTTGCTGAGGATTGTTCTGGCTATTCTTGGACGTTTGTGTTTCCATATGAATTCCTGTGTTGTGTTTTCTAGGTCTGAGAAGAATGTTGCTGGTAATTTAATGGGTATTGCATTGAATTTGTAGATTGCCTTAGGTAAGATGGACATCTTCACAATGTTGATTCTTCCGATCCATGAACATGGGATATTTTTCCCCTTGTTTGTGTTAGCTTTGATTTCTTTGAGCAGTGTTTTGTAATTTTCATTGTAAAGGTCTTTCATGTCTCTGGTTAGGAAGATGCCAAGGTATTTCATTTTTTGTGTGGCTATTGTGAACGGAATTGTGCTTTTTATTTGGGTTTCTGTTTGTTTATTATTGGTGTAAAAAAATGCGATTGTCTTTTGCACATTTATTTTGTATCCTGAGACGTTGCCAAGGCCTTTATCAATGTAAGGAGGCCTTTGACAGATTCTCTTGGGTTTTCAAGGTACACCATCATATCATCTGCATAGAGAGATAACTTGACTTCCTCTTTTCCTATTTGAATACCTCTGATTGCCTCCTCTTCTCTGATTGCTTTAGTCAGACTTCCAATACTATGTTGAACAGGAGGGGAGAGAGTGGGCATCCTTGTCTAGTTCCAGTTTTCAGGGGAATTGGTTCCAATTTTTGTCCATTTAGGAGTATGCTGGCTGTGGGTTTCTCGTAGATGGCTTTTACTATTTTGAGGTATGTTCCCCGTATGCCTAGATGTTCAAGGGTTTTTATCAAGAAGGGGTGCTGGATTTTATCAAAAGCTTTTTCTGCATCTAGGATATGATCATGTGGTTTTTGTTTTGACATCTGTTGATGTATTTAATTACATTTATGGTTTTACGAATATTGAACCAGCCTTGCATGCCAGGAATGAAGCCTACTTGGTCATGATGGATGATTTTTGAGATGTATTGCTGAATCCGGTTTGCTAGGATCTGTTGAGAATTTTAGCATCTATGTCATCAAAGATATGGCCTGTAGTCTCTTTCTTTGTTGGATCTTTACCTGGCTTGGGTATCAATGTGATGTTGGCTTCGTAAAATGATTTGGGGAGAGTTCCATCTTTTTCAATCGCCTGGAATACCTTCAGTAGGATTGGTATCAGCTCCTCCTTAAATGTCTTGTAGAATTCTGCTGGAAAGCCATCTGGACCAGGGCTTTTTTTTGTAGGAAGTTTTCTTATTACGTGGTCGATTTCCTTGATTGTTATTGGTTTATTTAGGGTCTCAATTTCTTCTTGTTCCAACCTAGGTAGGTTGTGTGATGTCAGAAAGTCTTCCATTTCCTTCTGGTTTTCAAGTTTGTTTCCATACAAGTGTACGTAGTAGTCTCTAATGATCTTTTGTATTTCTTCAGGGTCAGATGTGACTTCATCTTTTGTGTTTCTGATTATGCTTATTTGGTTTTTTTCTCGTTTTTTCTTGGTCAGTCTAGCTAGGGGACCATCAATCTTGTTTACCCTTTCGAAGAACCAGCTTTTTGTTTCATTGATTTTTTGTATTATCTTTTTGTCTTCTATGTCCTGGATTTGGGCTTTTATTTTGGTGATCTGGATTCTTCTGCTGAAATTAGGGTTTTTGTGGTCTTGCTTTTCCAGCTTCTTTAGGTGGCTTGTTAGGTTGTCAATTTCTGTTCCTTCCATTTTCCTCATGTGTGTTTGTAGGGATATATATTCCCCTCTTATTACAGCTTTTAAGGCATCCCAGAGATTTTGGTAAGATGTTTCTTTATTTTCATTTGTTTCCAGGTATCTTTGATCTCTATTTTGATGTCATCATTGACCCAGGAGTTATTTAACATCATGCTGTTTAGTGTCCATGTCTTTGTGGGTTTTGGGGGGACTTTGTTGGTGTCAATGTTTATTTTTATTCCACTGTGATCCGAGAAGGTGCATGGTAGAATTTCAGTCCTTTTAAATTTGCTTATCTTTGATTTGTGTCCAATTAGGGGTCAATCTTAGAATATGTTCCATGTGGTGATGAGTAGAATGTGTATTCTGTGGTCTTTGGTTGGAGTGTTCTATAGGTATCAATTAAGTCCATTTGGTCCAGAGTCTCATTGAGTTTCCGGATCTCCTTGCTGATTTTTTGTCCTGATGATCTGTCTACGGTTGTGAGTGGTGTATTAAAGTCCCCCGTTATTATCGTGTTAGAGTCAATGTCTTTCTTTAGTTTTCCTAGAAGTTGCTTTATAAATGTTGGCGCACCTATGTTGGGTGCATATATGTTTAGGATAGATATTTCTTGTTGATGGAGTGAACCTTTTATCATTATGTAGTGACCCTTGGCATCTTTTTTAATTTTTGATAGCTTAAATGGTATTTTGTCTGAAATTAAGATCGTGACTCCTCCTTTCTTTTGTGTTCCATTCGCCTGAAAATTTGTTTCCCATCCTCTTACTTTGAGTCTGTGTATGTCCTTTCTAGTGAGATTGGTCTCTTGAAGGCAGTATATTGTTGCCTGGTGATATTTTATCCATTTTGTCATTCTATGTCTTTTCAGTGGTGCGTTTAGTCCATTCACATTCAGACTAATTATTGAAATGTGAGAGTTCATCCTTATCATGGAGTTCTTATTGAGTTATTGTTCTTCCACTTGGTTTTTTCTTTTTTTTGTCTTTCTTTTGCTTTTGGGGTTGGTTCGTGTATATTTTATTCTTTTCCCTGTACTCTTGTGAAGAACGTTGTTCTTTTTTCCTTTTCTTCTGTGTTTAGTACTTTCTTAAGTGTTTCATGTAGAGATGGTTTTGTGGCTGCATAAGTTCTTAGGGATTGGATATCTGGGAAAGATTTTAATTCTCCCTCACTGATGAAGCTTAGCTTGGCTGGGTAGGTTATTCTTGGTTGAAATTGTTTATCCTTTAGGACTTTGAAGATAGGGCTCCAAGCTCTCCTAGCCTGCAGGGTTTCTGCAGATAAATCTGCTGCTATTCTGATTGGTCTTCCATGGTGGGTGATCTGGCCTTTTTCTCTTGCTGCCTTTAGGATTTTTTCTTTTGTGCCTACTTTATTTAGGCGAATTATTATGTGTCTAGGAATTGGTCTTCTCATTTGTTGTCTTGTGGGGTTCTCTGAATCTCTTGTGTTTGAATTTTGTATCACTGATTAGATAAGGGAAGTTTTCTTGAATGATCTCATGGAAAGTTTGTTCCAATGTGGTCTCTGTTTCTCTTTCTGCCTCAGGGAGTTTGGTTATTCTTAGGTTAGGCCTCTTGAGGTAGTCAGTCATCTCTTGAAGGTTTTGTTCTGTCTTTTTTAGCTTATTTTCTGTGTTTTTAAGAGTTTGGGTTATTTCTATATTTTTGGTCCTCAAGCTCTGAGATTCTTTTCTTCTGTTTGGGTAATTCTGCTTTCCATGCTTATCAATTTGTTAATTTATTTTATTTCACGGTATTCTTTATTACTGTATCTCAGATATCAGCTCCTTCCTAGTTTCTTCTGTGTCTCTC
>NW_007108267.1:5344-12872 GCF_000164805.1 Carlito syrichta
TCCCTCCCCCTCTTCAATTCTGTTTTTGAGGGAAGGTGGGGTTTCTTTTATTTCTCTTCTGCAATGACCTGTTCTTCCTTATGAGGGTCTTCTGGCTTTGTTCACTTTTCCCTCTGCTTTACAGTCTGTCTATTCAGCAGTATGCAGTCTTGGCCCATTCAGAGAATCTCACCAGTTCACCTATGCCGTCGCCATCTTGCCCTGTCTCCCATTGTTATTTTAATTAGCATTTCTGTGATAATTAGTGAATTTCATGCATTTTCATATGTGAATATAATATACATAATAACATTGATAGTAAATTATTATATCATTTATTATTTCATGATATTATTTTGCAATTGGATAATCAAGGTGATTTAATTGCTAAACACTATCGGTATGCAAATAGAGAAAAAAATTTTATTCAAAAGTCCATGGAGTGATTTAAAATGTTGATCTTAAAATCCTCAATAAAAACTCGTTAAATCCCACAAAGTAGAAAACTTCAGTGAAGAATCTAGAATAAAACCAGAAAATAAAAAATAACAAAGTTTTAACCATTAAAGCTACAAGTTGTTGAAATGTTATACTAATTATTGGATGAATTACATAGTAAAAATCCCAACTATATGCTATTTAGAAAATACTGTAAATATGATGCATGAAAAAACTGTGTTCCAAGTTATTTTTTCTGTTACAAAGTCTTAAATTATTTAAAAAATAAAATCAATGCAAATAAGTTTTACAGGTCTAAGGAAATTATGCATATTTTAATCAATTAATTAGAAAAAAATTAAAAGGATAGAATTGATATATATATAGGAGCTAGTTATTTGAGGAAAAATACACACAAATCTAATAAAAATAAACAAAAATGAGCAAAATTACAAATGAGAAGGAATGTTTAACAGATTTTACATTTGAATTATAATAAAATATTATTTATAAAGTTATGCTAAATAACAAAAAATCAGATGGATTTTTTTTATTGATACAATAGGAAGCAGAAAACCTGAGTAGCTTAGAAATAATGGGCAAAGGCTGAAATCTCTCCAAGTGTCAAGCTGTTTTTAAAAAAAATAAGCTCAAGATGGACTCGGTGGTTCAGCCTGTAATCCCACGCATTTGGGAGGCTGAGGTGAGTGGATTGCCTGAGCCCGTGGGTTCGAGACCTGCCTGGGCAAATTGGTGAGACCTCATCTCCACAATAAATCAAAAAAAAATCAGCCAGGTGTGGTAGCTCATGCCTGTAATTCTGGCTACTCAGAAGGCTGAGGTGGAAGAATCACCGGAGCCCAGCAGGTGGAGGCTGCAGTGGCTGGGAGTGACCACTGCACTCCAGCCTGGGCAACAGAGTGAGACACCAACTCAAAAAATAAAAATAAAAAATAAAACAATAAGCTCAGAGTCAGTGGCCTATGGATAAGTGTTTTCCAATTTTAAAGAAGCTCCTAATTCTCATAACATATATATTCTTTCAGAGTATATAAAAAGATAGAAGATTTCATAATTCATTTCACAAAGATTGTACAATTGGAACATTGAGTCTTGACAAAGACAGTACAAAATCAAACATGCAAAACAGTCTCCTTTTATAATATAAATACAAAAATAGAGTACTAATGAAATAACAGTAGGGCCGGGCTCAGTGGCTCAGCCTGTAATCCTGTGCTTTGGGTGACTGAGGTGAGTGGATTGCCTGAGCCCACGAGTTCGAGACCTGCCTGGGCAACTTGAGACCTCGTCTCTACAATAAATCAAAAATTAGTTGGGTGTGGTAGCATGCGCCTGTAGTTCTGGCTACTTGGAAGGCTGAGGAGGAAGGATCGTTGGAGCCCAGTAGGTCGAGGCTGCAGTGACTGGGAGCATGACACTGCACTCCATTCTGGGTGACAGAGTGAGAGTACAATTCAAAAAAAATAGTAGGATTTGAAGGAAAAGATTTGTTAGAAGAACATGACACTAAGACCAATATGAGGAACTAAAATGGAAAAAGTTATGAATATTCATATATTTAAACTAAATTAAACTTTTTTTTTTAGTTGGAGTCTTACTCTGTTGCCCAGACTGTAGTACAGTGACATGCTCACATCCACCACAACCTGGACCAGCTGGGCTCAGGTGATCCTTCCACCTCAGCCTTTCAAGTAGCAGGAACTACGGGCACGTGCCAGAATATCTGGCTAATTTTTTGATTTTTATTGTAGAGATGAGGTCTCACCAAGTTGCCCAGGCTCGAACCCATGGTCTCAGGCAATCTTTTCTCCTTGGCCTCGAAAAGTATAGGATTGTAGGTGTGAGCCACTGTGCTTAAATTTTAAAGAAGATAAATAAGATAGACTCATGCTTTCACAGAGATAGAAATATTCTGGCAAAGGAAGTTAAGCTGGGTTTGAATCTAGTTTCCAGCAACTAACTATTATTATAGACAGACTTGGACAAGTTACTTAACTTTCTTTCTTAATCTTTCAAATTAAAGGAATAGTAAACATCTCAAAAGTGCTTTTCATAAATTGACAGATAAAAGATACAATGCTTTTTAATATAATTCCTGCTGTATACTAAGTACTCATAAATGTTAGCAAATTTTATAATTAACATAACCAGCATTAATGTCAAAAAGCAAAATGGTCCAACACTAGCATAAGAAGCAAAAGATCAGTGGATCAAAAAGCTAAGACACAGAAACAAGAACTTGAAATTATCCAGTTTATTATAGACACATCAGTAGATGTTACTGAGGGAAAAATGAGGATTATTTTAAAACAATTCTGTTGTAGTATTAGATTATTGTCTCAGAATTAATTATTGAATAGTTTGCCTTGGGATATAATGGAGTCTTACAGTGCAGTCCTGACTCAGAGTAAGCTAAACACTTCTTTCTTTTAAAAAAAATATTTCAGTGGCTCTGGGAGTTCAAATAATTTTTTAGTAACAGGGATATATTGTTAGTTGTGAAGCAATCTGAGTTTTAAGTATGCCCTCCACTCCCATCTGTATGTATTGTACCCAATAGGTGTTTTTTCATCCCTAATTTCCTTCCAACACTCCCCATTCTGAGTTTTCAATGTCTATTATGCCATCCTATAGCCTCTGCAGTTCCTTAGTTTACCTACTACTTATAAGTGAGAACATGTGGTGTTTGGTTGTCCATTCCTTCATTACTTGACTTAGGATGACGGTTTCCAGTTCCATTCTATTTGCCACAAAAGACATTATTGCTTTTCATGGCTGATCAGTTGATGGGTGTTTAGATTGATTCCACATCTTTTGAATTGTGAATTGTATCGTGATGAGCATACAAGTGTAGGTGTCTTTTTGTATACTGATCTCTGTTCCTTTGGGTACCACATAATAGGTAGATCAAATGATAAATCTACTTTTAATTATTTGACAAATTTCCACAGAAGTTGTACTGGTTTACCTTTCCACTAACAGTGTGTAAGCATTCACTTTTCATCACATCTGTCAACATCTATTGTTTTTTATTTTTTAAAAATAATAACCATTCTGACTGGTGTGAGGTTGATATCCCATTGTGGTTTTAATTTGCAGGTCTTGTCCCTCTCTCTCAAGATAAATATTTCTAATATTTGTAATCTCTCTTATCCAGGATATTAACATAACTTTTGGTTCATTTTTAGGAGTTTGCAAAGGTTTATACATAAAATTTAAAGATACTAATTGATAAATACAAATGCATGGATAACACAAAACACATTTAAAGAAATTTAGTAACTTGACCCAGATCACCAGCACACATGAAATAGAAACAGACTGATATGATCACTCCTGTTCTCCTGTAAAAAGTTTGAATAGCAGAAACCATTTTATCTTTCTTCCCACTGGAGAGGATAATCCATGCTTTTACATGGAGTTTAAGACCAGCTCTCATCAGCCTAAAATCCACCAATACAATAAAAAGTCTAGCTATGTCCATAACAGAGCGATTGCTTCCTCATCTCTCCGCTCCTTCCTTTGTCTGCCTTCAGTTCCTGAAGCTAGTAAATAGTGTAAGCAGCATTGGAACCAGCCTCCCTGTCTCTAGAATCTGGACTCCAAACCATTATGATCTCATAAGCTGTTCTTATTCACAGCACTTATAACACAGATGTTTTTTTCTCTGGCCAACAGGCAACAGGTATCCTATCATTCAAATAAATTCTACCACTAACAACCCAGAGTTAATGCAGAACCCCAGGTTTAGGTATCAGGCAGACATGTTGACCCCACTTCAGATGCCAGTTGCTAAGTCCCAGTTTTCCACTCCTACTTCTGATCAACTGAGTATAAACTAAGTGTTTCCACCACAACCTCCTAAGGTTCATAATTTGCTTAAATGACTCACATATCTCAGAAAAACACTTTACTAGTACCACTTTATTATAAAGGATACAACTCAGGAACAGCCAAATGTAGCAGACACACAAGGCAAGGTATTTTACTTTATTCTACTCCCAGAATTTGTATTCATTTACTTCACATATTTTTGTCATTTTTTGCTTAAAAAGTGTAAGAAAATTTTAAAATGAATAAAATGTCTCTGTTATCTTTTTAAAGATATTTTGAAATAAGTTTTCACAGAATAAAATTCATTTTATGCTAAATATTTCTTTGACATGATTCAGTGTATTCTTAAGAAAAGTTTATAACTTTTAGTTGATTCTTTTAAAAGCTGTGATTCACAAAAAGGTTAAAACTACCTTTCTATAGTCTTGATGTTAAAGATCTTTAGAAAGAATTCCTCTCTCCAGTGAGAAATAAAAAATTCAAACAAAATCTACATGTTTAGTGTCTTATAAAGAACTGACTGTGTTGCAAGTGTTCTGGATTTCCAACTCTTCATCATTAATCCTCATTACTACAGCATCCAATAGATGTGTAAACAATGTATATGAAAATCTAAGGCTAATTCTTAAACTTTGCTGTCACATCACTCAGTTTTGTTTCTTCCAGCAGTGGTACTTTAATCCAGTATCTTATTAAGACTAAATCAAATTTTTGGCAATTGACTTTTAAAAATCTTTTTGAAATTGGCACTAAGCATCTCTGCGACATCAATGAAATAAGAAATCCTTTTTATTAAAATAGATTTTGGTATACTCTGAAAGCACCTTATATGAATTTCATGACTAATTGAATTATTATTAAACTAAGGATGCATGGTCACAATACCCTGATTCTGAAACTTTGAGATCTTTATTATTCCAGTGATTGACTTCTGAATTTTTACATATTTATAGGAATCAAATGCAAATTTACAAAAATGAACTACCCTTATTATCTTTTTTTTTGAGTTGGAGTCTCACTCTGTCACTCAGACTGGAGTGCAGTGGCTGCTCCTGGGCCACTGCAGCCTCGACCCTCTGGGCTCCAGCGATCCTTCTGCCTCAGCCTTCCAAGTAACTAGAATTACAGGTGCACACTGCCATGCCCAGCTAATTATTTGATTTTATTATAGAGATGAGGTCTCACCTGCCCAGGCGGGTCTTGAACCCGCAAACTCAGGCAATCCACTCACCTCAGGCTCACAAAGGTGCGGGATTACAGGCTGAGCCACTGAGCCTGGCCCTTATTATTTTAATATCTGATTTTGATCAATTGTACATACCAAAACCATCAATTGCTTCATTGATAATTTTGTTGCTTTTTTTATTTGAATAGAATTTCCATTTAAAATTTATTGGTAATATTCAATGAAAATTTACAATTTTTAAGCTGTAACTGAATAAGTAAAACAATTCTTTATGCCATATCATTTGATTTGTTTTTAAAAGCTCTATTATTTTTAAGGCAACAACACATAAAAGGGTTTACTTTCTGGGAAGTTGGGAAAAATTATAAATCACATCACCATTTTCATTATCTATAATTATTAGGCATTGATTCTGGACTTTAAAGATAAAGCAAGCTACTCCATGCTTTTCTTAAAATACCAACAACAACTGAGAATGCAGACAAAATAAAAACTCTCTGCATTTGTACTAATTGAATTTCCATGACTGTCAATTTAGTCATTATATAGCTAATTTAAATAAAATCGAATGAGAAACATCTTTTTTTGCTTTAAATTCTATACCTATTATTATCTACAAAGGTTAAAAGTGTCTTATCTATATTAAAATCCCAGGAAAAAATATGTCAAATATTTTAGAATGACATATATCTGAGGAAAGATTTTAATATAGATTGCATGCCTACTGTGGTTATATTATAATAAGAAGCACCAAGAGGCATAGCTGAAATTCGTGGAGCCTAGTTTCCTTCCTGTTAATGAAAAGTTAAGTTCCAAAGTAATGAGTTGTCACATATGTTCAATCATTATAAGAAATATCTGAAATTATGGGGGGAAAGGAGGTCCAGGAATGAAACCAGACAAAGATTTTGTAGATGATTGAATGGGGAAGACATAGATGCCAAATAAATTACCAATAATTCCAGGAAAAATTCTAAAAGAGATTACTTAAAGGGGTTAGTAGATTATAATTGACCATTTTAAAAACAGTGTTTCTAAGTACATACTATGTTAAACTGTTTGCCAATTTGTAATATACTATTTTTATTGCATTTTTCTTAAGGTAATGTCTGAGTTGTACTTTCTGGAAATTTGAAGTCTATAATACAGCATTTGGAACATGTTCATTACAATGAATATGGCAAAATCTGATTTTTTACTTAAGCATAAAGATCAGTGATTTTTCTTGTTTTACCATTTGAGAGGTGGCTACCTGTACTACCCTCTTCACCAGATTATTGAATTATATTTTGTGAGTTAATCTTTCTCCTTCTTATGCTTTTTTAGTCCAGATTTACCCTATTAGAATAATCTCTTTACCTATTGCTTTTATGCTTCATTTGAGAACAAATTTTTCTCTTGTGTACCCTCAACATGTGAGTTATAAGGGATTCCAAATATTTCATTGGAAGAGAAACTATGTATGCTTTAAATGAAGAGAAGGTGAGGAGATGATAAAATCTGATGAAGAGCCCAAAATTGAGATAAAATGTGCTACAAGGAAAGATTTTGAGAGTTAAAAAAAGAAAATTACCCAAGTATTTGTAAATTATTTCCTCTAGATAGTATAACCATTTGATTGTAGATACAGGACACAAATGGGGCTTGTTTTATTGTTCAAAGTGAAGTCACCCTTAGTTAGATTGAATTGAAAAACTTGTCTTGGACTTACAGTCGAATTTGGATTTCCATTTTCTCTGTCCAATAAGTGAATTATTCACATAATTATAGGCAGAATTATGCTTAATAGAACAGTGTAAACGAAACAGGTCCAGATGCTGCGTTTTCTGTTTTTGTATAAGGAAAGCAAGTAACAGGTCCTGAATCTTATAGAACCTTATGGCATTAAATAAAAAAGAGAATACAGGAGTTTATTAAGAGAGCAAGAAAGGAAGCAGCAAGATGGCGACGGGGTAAGGCGGTCTGTGAAGCACTGTGCAAAGGAGATCTGCAGTGGGTCTCTGACTCTCACCTCTGGGGGCTTTGGACCCCAGCAATGCAGCTTGCTCTTCATACAGAGCTCAGTCGTTG
>NW_007108267.1:13055-62325 GCF_000164805.1 Carlito syrichta
ACGGAGAAGTCCTGGCTGCCCGCGTGTGTCTACTGTTGTCTGCCCTGAGGCAGGCAGCCATCTTGTTCCTGTCTGGCCCCAACCCCTCTGGGGCGAGCAGCTGAGATAGCACCACCTGCTGGCGATTCAAGGAACAACACCGAAATGGGCGAAACAAGCGTGATAAAGACATAGACCAGAGTGCTGAACGGAGGGTAATCTGAACTGTCCTTCACAGCAGACTAGGGGCAACTGACCCTAACTGCAAATTAATTTACCAGCTTGAAAAGAAAACTAGAAATCTAGAAACTGAAAGGACATTGGACTTAAATGAAATGTCTCAGAGTGTGCTTCATTGATTCTATTAGTTTAATGGCTTAATTCTATTCCTACTGTATTGTTCCCTTTTTTCTTTTATCCTTTTCCTTTTCTTCTCCTTTCTTCTCTCTGTAAACCATATCTTTGTATAGAGGAACAGCACACTAACAAGGTGGTTGGTTAGCTTGTATATTAGCATCACTATATGTTTTATTTTTATTTTTTGTATGAGAGTTGGTTCATCTGTAGCTGTGGTCTGTTGTTTTTATCTGTTTCAGTATAGGCCTCTCTCGCTGTTTGTTGGCACACTCGTTTGTTCCCCCCTTACTCCTCTATCTCTCTACTCCCTCTTC
Source organism: Carlito syrichta (assembly GCF_000164805.1). Lineage (NCBI taxonomy): Eukaryota > Metazoa > Chordata > Mammalia > Primates > Tarsiidae > Carlito > Carlito syrichta. The sequence continues at coordinate 13,706 of NW_007108267.1, forward strand.
AACCCACTACCTGCTCCATTCTCACCCCTCTGCTAACAACATTTTATTTCAGGGAGTTAACCTACAGCCCCACTGCAGGGGCAGATTCCACAGCAGTGGTAAGTGGGCTCCACATTACCCACACACCTGTCAGCGAATACCAGGACCTGCATATAGACTTTGAATCACAGCTCCCCCCTTAAGTAAATCTCAAAACTGCACAAAGGATCACCTCCAACCTACAATGCAACTCCAGAATTGAACAAAGTAAGAGGGCATACATAAAGAAGAGGAGATTGAACAAACAGAAGTAAAGCCAATCCCTTTTAATAAAAGAATTAATCCCTGAATAAAAGAATTAAAGAAGACGGTGATGTGGAGGAAAAGAAAAAGTAGGGAGGGGGAAAAACCACATAAATGAAGAAAAACCAAAAGAAGAATACAGGTCTCACACAGACCCCTGGGAAATCAGACACTGAGAAAACAGATTCTGGAACAAAAACAATGAAGAGCCCCCAGAATGACTGGTTTCATGCAACAAACCCAGACATCAAGACATTAATGGAGAGAATTTAAAAAATTGAGGAGAGACAAGAGGAAAATAGGAAGGAGCTAATGTCAGAAATGACAGCAGTAAAGAATACTGTGATGGAAATGAACAACAGACTAATAAGCATGGAAAGCAGAATCAGCCAAGCAGAAGAAAGAATCTCAGAGCTCGAAGACCAAAACATAGACTAACCCAAACTAGCAAAAGCATAGAAAAGAAGCTCAAAAAGACAGAACAAAACCTGCAAGAGATGAATGATCACTTCAAGAGATAAAACCTAAGAGTAATTGGGCTTCCTGACGCAGAGAGAGAAACAGATGCCACATTGTAACAAACATTTCATGAAATCATTCAAGAAAACTTCCCTCATCTCATCAAGGATGAAAAAATTCAAACACAAGAGATTCAGAGAACCCCTGCAAGACAACAAATGAGAAGACCAACTCCCAGACACATAATAATTCATGTAAACAAAATATCTATAAAAGGAAAAATCTAAAGGCAGCAAGAGAAAAAGGCCACACTACCTACCAGGAAAAACTAATTAGAATAGCAGCAGATTTATCCACAGAAACCCTGCAGGCCAGGAGAGCCTGGAGCCCTAACTTCAAAGTTCTAAAAGAGAGACAATTTCAACCAAGAATAACTTACCCAGCCAAACTAAGCTTCATTAGTGAAGGAGAATTGAAATCTTTTCCAGATATCCAATCCCTAAGAAACTACGCTGCCACCAGACCACCTCTACAAGAAACACTTAAGAAACTACTGAACACAGAAGAAAAAGAAAAAAGAACGCCAGCATTCTTCACAAGAGTACAGGCAAAAGATTAAAAACACACATGAACCAACTCCAAAACCCAAAGAAAGACAACAAACAAACAGGAACAACTCTGTAAGAACCTTATGACAGGGATCAACTCTTGCATTTCAATTATTAGCCTAAAGGTGAATAGATTAAATGCACCACTGAAAAGACATAGAATGGCAAAATGGATAAAATATCATCAGGAAACAATCTATTGCCTTCAAGAGACTCACCTCACTCGAAAGGACACCCACAGACTCAAAGTAAGAGGATGGGAAACAAACTTTCAGGTGAACGGATTACAAAAGAAAGGAGGAGTAGCGATCTTAATTTCAGACAAAATACCCTTCAAGCTATTAAAAATCAAAAAAGCTATAGAAAGCCACTACATAATGATAAAAGGCTCAATCCATCAACAAGATATATCTATTTTAAACATATATGCACCCAACATAGGGACGCCAACTTTCATAAAGCAACTTCTTGGAAAACTAAAGAAAGATATTGACTCTAACACTATCATAACTGGGGACTTTAATATGCCACTCACAACCCTAGACAGATCATCAGGACAAAAAATCAGCAAGGACATCCAGAACCTCAATGTGACTTTGGACCAAATGGACTTAATTGATACCAACAGAACACTCCATCCAAAGACCACAGAATACACATTCTACTCATCACCACATGGAACATATTCTAAGATTGACCACATACTCGGCCATAAATCAAGCATAAGCAAATTTAAAAGGACTGAAATTCTACCATGCACCTTCTAGGACCACAGTGGAATAAAAATAAACATTGACACCAACAAAGTCCCCCAAAACCCACAGAGACATGGACACTAAACAGCATGATGCTAAACAACTCCTTGGTCAACGACAAAATCAAAACACAGATCAAAAGATACCTGGAAACAAACGAAAATGAAGAAACATCTTACCAAAATCTTTGGGATACCCTGAAAACTGTACTAAGAGGGGAATTTATATCCCTACAAACACACATGAAGAAAATGGAAGGAACAGAAATTCACAACCTAACAAGCCACCTAGAGAAGCTGGAAAAGCAAGACCACAAAAACCCTAATTTCAGCAAAAGAATCCAGATCACCAAAATAAAATCCCAAATCCAGGACATAGAAGACAAAAAGATAATACAAAAAGTCAATGAAGCAAAAAGCTGTTTCTTCAAAAGGATAAACAAGATTGATGGTCCCCTGGCTAGACTGACCAAGAAAAAACGAGAAAAAAACCAAATAAGCACAATCAGAAACACAAAAGATGAAATCACATCTGACCCTGAAGAAATACAAAAGATCATTAGAGACTACTATGTACACTTGTATGGAAACAAACTTGAAAACCTTAAAGAAATGGAGGATTTTCTGACATCACACAACCTACCTAGGTTGGAACAAGAAGAAATTGAGACCGTAAATAGACTAATAATAATCAAGGAAATCCACTATGTAATAAGAAAACTTCCTACAAAATAAAGCCCTGGTCCAGATGGCTTTCCAGCAGAATTCTACAAGACATACAAGGAGGAGCTGATACCAATCCTACTGAAGGTATTCCACATGATTGAAAAGATGGAACTCTCCCCAAATCATTTTACGAAGCCAACATCACATTGATACCCAAGCCAGGTAAAGATCCAACAAAGAAAGAGAACTACAGGCCAACATCTTTGATGAACATAGATGCTAAAATTTTCAACAAGATCCTAGCAAACCAGATTCAGCAATACATCTCAAAAATCATCCACCATGACCAAGTAGGCTTCATTCCCGGGATGCAAGGCTGGTTCAACATTCATAAAATCATAAATGTAATTAAATACATCAACAGATGTCAAAACAAAAACCACATGATCATATCATTAGATGAAGAAAAAGCTTTTCATAAATCCAGCACCCTTCTTGATAAAAACCCTTGAACATCTAGGCATACGGGGAACATACCTCAAAATAGTAAAAGCCGTCTATGAGAAACCCTCAGCCAGCATACTCCTAAATGGGCAAAAATTGGAACCAATTCCCCTGAAAACTGGAACTAGACAAGGATGCCCACTCTCACCCCTCCTATTCAACATAGTAATGGAAGTCCTGGCTAGAGCAATCAGAGAAGAGGAGGCAATCAGAGGTATTCAAATAGGAAAAGAGGAAGTCGAGTTATCTCTCTTTGCAGATGATATGATTGTGTACCTTGAAAACCCAAGAGAATCTGTCAAAAACCTCCTTACATTGATAAAGGCCTTCGGCAAAGTCTCAGGATACAAACTAAATGTACAAAAGACAATCACATTTCTCTACACCAATAATAAACAAACAGAAACCCAAATAAAAAACACAATTCCATTCACAATAGCCACAAAAAAATGAAATACCTTGGCATCTTCCTAACCAGAGACGTGAAAAGCCTTTGCAATGAAAATTACAAAACACTGCTCAAAGAACATCCAATGTAATACTGTAAGAAAATGACTGATGGTACTGGGAAACTATGGGGGGCAGGAAGGGGATGGGAATAACAGTAGCAAATATCTGCCTGGGGATGGGAAAACACCTCTTATCAACAGGGTGACTGAATGAAACGTAATTGTACACCTAACCCTTAACTGTACCCCACAAAACCATAATAAAAAAAATTGATTAAATAAAAAATAAAATTTAAAAAATGAGAAGAAACTACATATATGAGGAGATGATAAAAATAGATAGACAAATCTTTTAAAAATAAACATTTTGCTACAGAGAATAAAAATAATATGACTATTGAAAAAAAAAAGAGAGCAAGCAGACAGGAGAGGGGTTGGATGTTCCTCCCCAATTTAGTCCTAGGCTAGAGATTCTTCTCCCCATTGCTGAAACCTGCAATAACCCTACAATAATTACCCTCTCCAAAAAAAGACATTCAAGAAGGCTTGAAAAATAGCACTAACCAACATCTTACAAAAGCAAAATGAGAATGACAACAAAGAAGAAGGAGATATTTTTTCAATATATTACTGGAAATTAAAAAGCTACTACCTGGAAAGCTATAGCATGTGGTTTTTATCTTTTAAGTTAGTTAACAAAATAATCAAAATTAATTTGGACTCATAAGATGAATTAAGGGATATACAACAGCAATCCCCTCTTATCCACTCATTGTACCATTCACAAAAGAGAAACATTTGCATGATCTTAATAAATGTAAGAAAGACTGTCTCTAAAAAGAGATACTAGTAATTCTCTGAGGCAAACTATTTATTCCATTGGTGATTTGTAAAATGTTTGGTAGATGACTTAATTTTAGAGTAAAATAAAATATTTCATTTTATCTTTCTACTCAAAAAGTGGTCCCAGAGGTCAGCAAAATCAGCATTCCCAAGAAGCACATCAGAAATGCAGGTTCCCAGGTCCTTTCCCAGACAGACTGAATAGAAATTGGCATTTTTAACAAGGTAAGACTCAAGATAATTTATATGTACATTTAAATCATAATAGGCTTCCAAAACTGAATTATGAATGACCTAAGATTATGCTTTGACTTTCATGAAAATAGTGTTTTCAAGAGTTTTTCGTTTTAGAAATATTCAGCTTAATAAACAAAAAATTTGCATATCTGTGCTATTCTCAAGTTAATGGTTTCAGAATTTAAATCAACAAAGTAAATAATACAAATTATTTATTTTATATCTTCCTTTTTTCATATTCCTACAAAATAATTGAATTAACATAATTAAAGACTTGAGAATTGACTAGCAAAATGTGCTCCCAGGAGAATAATTTTATTTCAATGACAGAACACAATGTTTACAAAATTATACTACCACTAATTCTATGTTTACCTAACATAAAAATATTTTAAAACTAAATTACAGGTTTAATTTATGTTACAATAGTTGAAAATACCTCCCAAATTTCTAGGAGTTTCTGTGATCCTACCTTGTTAACCATGAGCTAGAACTGGCTAGCAGTTTGGCAATGGCAATTGTAGGATAACTGATTGTGAATATATAGTCCTGATTTTCAGCATGTTGGATTCTCCTCAGATGTCATGTCTGGCTCATAGCCCATGGGTATTTATCATTTTTTCAATGTAAAAGAGCAAACAGATCACTTACTTTATAATTAGACTGTTTTAGTAAATGAGACTGATAACAAATCTGTATTTCTACAACAAATTACTGTGATATTCAAAGTTTTTGTTGATATTGCACTATTATGGATTGACTGCTTGTATTCTCCACCCCCATTTAATAAGTCTTAAGAGTGGGGCTTTAATTTGGTGAGATTTATGTTTTCATAAAAGGAAGAAATGTAAGAGTCCTCTCTTTGTTTTTCTCCTTTCCTCTTTCCCTCCCTCTGCCACTCTGCAAGTGCCCACAAAGAAGAGATCTTATGAGCCGCATAGTGAGACAGTAAGATAACAACTGCCTACAAGCCAAGAGAAGAGGTCTTAGAATAAAATTAATCCTGATCTTGGACTTCCTAGCTTCCAGAACTGTGAGAAATAAATTTCTGTAATAATAAACTGAGCAGACTGATACAAACTTCAAATAATTTATTGGTCCAGATTATATGACAGTAGGCATAGACAAAGGTAAATGGCAATTTTAGTATTATGTCATAAAACCTAAAATATGATTGTTTCTTAAGGGCAAATATGAAGAAATTACCCTAAAAATGCAACTAACCAGGTGCAAGAAATGTGGAATGCTTTCTTTTTTTATGTTTTATTGAATCAAATAAATATAAAGCATAAAAACAAAAATAATGACAAACCATGCCCTGACTTTTGAAAAGAGGCACTATTAAGCAATATTATGTAGAACTTAATAAAATATTACAGCTAAAAAAGTTAAATGCAAGCATGATACACAGCAATTACTTTGGTATAAAATTCTAATATTGAACCAAAATTAATAGTAAGCATAAACCAAATAAGATTAAGAACCAGAGACATATAATAAAGACTATTTAAGATATGATGAAAATATGGAACTGAGAACAAAATATCTAAATTGTTATTTATATCTGTAAAAAAGAACTCTTAAGGTAAGGTACCAGGAAAACCTTGTTTACAATTGTCTGCATATCACTAATAATCGTGTTACAAATATAATCTTAGAACGAATCTATATGTGTATGTGATTGTTCTCTTCAAGTGATGAATAAAAACAATATATTCAGACAATGACTTCTCATACAAAAACATAAAATTGTCTTTCTTATATAATTTTTTAATCTCTTTTAATTTTTTTATTTTTAATTTTTATTATAAAGACGTGGGGTGCATTTCAGGGTTAGGCATATAAACATTGATCATGCAGTTCCCCTCGTTGATGAGGTATGCCCCTCCTTCCCCTAGCAGTTTCCCTCAACTGCCAATCCCACCTCTTCGCCTGATAGTTTCCCACTGCTACCAATCACTTTCTTATAGTGTTATAATTGTTCAAAGTCCATTTATGAGTGAGAACATATGGAACTCTGTTCTTTGTTTCTGTGATAAATCACACAGTATGATCGACTCCAAATCCATCCAAGTTACTGTAAAGTCCATATATTTGTCCTATATTTGTGGCTGCATAATATTCTCTCGTGTGTATGTACCACTTTTTTTTTTAATCCAGTCCAGCTTCGATGGGCAAGATGATTGGTTCCATCTTTTTGCTATTATGAATAGAGCTATAACAAACATATGTGTGCAGGTATCTTTTTTGTAGAATGATTTCAGTTCCTCCAGGTGTATTTCCAATAGGAGAATTACTGGGTCATATGGAAGGTCAAGTTCTAGTTCTTCCAGAAACTGCCAAACTGTCTTCCAGAGAGGTTATACTAGCTTGCATTCCCACCAGCAGTGTAGAAACTTTCCTTTTTCTCCACATCCTCACCAGCATCTGTTGTCTATTTTCTTAATGATGGTCATTCTTACAGGGGTTAGGTGGTATCTCAATGTGATTTTGATTTGCATTTCTCTGATGAAACATGAGGCTGAGCACTTTTTAATGTGTCTGTTGGCTGCATGTATATCTTCTTTTGAGAAGTGTCTATTCATGTCTTTTGCCTACTTTTTAAAGGGTCTGTTTGTTTTTTCTTTCTGGCACATTTGAGTTCCTTGTAGATCCTAGATGTTAGACCTTTGTCAGATAAAAAATTGGCAAATATATTTTCCCATTCTGTGAGCTGTCTCCATGCTCTCTTGATGGTTTCATTTGCTTTGCAGAAGCATCTTTAATTTGATGAGGTTCCACTTGTCTATTTTATTTCTTAAGAGATTGGGCTTTAGGGTTCTGAATAGGAAATGCTTTAAAGTTCCAGTTTTTGTAAGGGTGTCTCTTGCATTTTCTAACATTTTTATAGTTTGAGGTTTTACCTTCAAGTCTTTGATCCATTTAGAGTTATTTTTTTGTGTGTGGTGATAGGTAGGGGTACTGTTTCAATCTTCTGCATGTGGTCAACCAGTTTTCCCAACACCATTTACTGAATAGGTTCTCCTTTCCCCAGTGGTTGTCATTGGAAGCTTTGTCAAAGATGAGTTAGCTGAGGAATTGAGACTTTGCTTCCAGAATGTCTATCCAGTTTCATTGATCTATGTGCCTGTTCTTGTACCAAAACCAGGCTGTTTTGATTACTGTAGCCTTATAGTAAAGTTTGAACTCTGCTTTGTTTCTTTTGCTTAGGATTGTTTTACCATTTCGTGGTCATTTATGTTTCAATATGAATTTCTGTATTGTCATTTCCAGGTCTGAGAAGTGTGTTAGCTTAATCAGCATTACATTGAGTCTGTAGATTGAGTTCGGTAGGAAGGACATGTTAGCAATGTTGATTCTTCCTATCCATGAACATAAAATATTTTTTCATTTGTTTCTGTCTTCTTGGATTTCTTTAAGCAGTGTTTTATAATTTTCATTTCATCTTCTTTCACTTCTCTGATAAGGAAGATGCCGAGATATTTCTTTTTTTTTTTTTTTTTGAGTTGGAGTCTCACTGTCACCCAGACTGGAGTGCAGTGGCCGCTCCTGGCCACCGCAGCCTCGACCTGCTGGGCTCCCATGATCCTTCTGCTTCAGCCTTCCAAGTAGCTGGAACTACAGGCATGCACTACCATGCCCAGCTAGTTTTTTATTTATTGTGGAGATGAGGTCTCGCCAAGTTGCCCAGGCAGGTCTCAAACCCGCGGGCTCAGGCAATCCACTCACCTCAGCCTCCCAAAGGTGCGGAATTACAGGCTGAGCCACCGAGCCTGGCTCATTTTTTTATTTTTTTTTGGTGGCTATTGTGAACAGGATTGTGCTTTTAATTTGAATCTCTACTTACTTGTTGTTAGTGTAAAGGAATGCAACTGTCTTTTGCACATTCATTTTTTACCCTGAGACTTTCCCAAAGTCCTTTATCAGTGTAAGCAGGTTTTTGACAGTTTCTCTTGGATTTTCGAGGCAGATTCTCTTGGATTTTTGAGGTATAGATCATATCATCAGCAAACAGGGATAACTTGATTCCCTCTCTTCCTATTTGGATGCCCCTGAGTTCCTTCTCTTATCTAATTGCCTGAGTTAGGACATCCAACACAATATTGAACAAGAGAGGTAAGAGAGAGTCACCTTGTCTTGTTTCAGTTTTCAGGGGAAATGATTCTAGCTTCTGTCCATTAGCAATATGTTAGCTGTGGGTTTGTTGTAGATGAAACTTACTATTTTGAGATATGTTCCTTCAATATCTAGGTGTTTGAGGGTTTTTATCAACAAGGGATGCTGGATTTTATCAAAAACTTTTTCGGCATCTAATGAGATAATCATGTGGTTCTTATTTTTGCATCTGTTGATGTATTTAATTACATTTATGGTCTTGTGAATGAAGAACCAGCCTTGCATCCTGGGGATGAAGCCTACTTGGTCATGGTGGATGATATTTGAGATGTGTTTTTGGATCCGATTTGCTAGAATCTTGTTGAGGATTTTTGCATCTATGTTCATAAGGGATATTGACCTGTAGTTCTCTTTCTTTGTTGAACCTTTACCTGGTTTGGGTGTCAGTGTAATGTTAGCTTTGTAAAATGATTTGAGGAGAATTTCATCTTTGTCAATTGCCTGGAATACTTTCAATAGGATTGATATCATCTTCTTCTTGTACGATTTGTAGAATTCTACTGGAAAGACATCCAGTCCACGGGTTGTTTTTTTTTTGTAGGTAGTTTTCATATGAGAGAGTCAATTTCCTGAGTTGTTATTGGTCTATTTACTGTCTCAGTGTCTTCTTGTTTTAACCTGGGGAGTTTCCTCCATTTTATTAAGTTTATCAAGTATGTTTCCATATAGGTGTACATAGTAATCTCTGATAATCTTTTGTATTCTTCAGGGTCATTTGTGACTTGATGTTTTGTATTTCTGATTGTGTTTACTTGGGCTTTTTCTGGCTAGGAGCCCCTTAATCTTGTTAATTCTTTCAAAGAACCAGTTTTTTGTTTTGTTGATGTTTTCTATGATATTTTTGTTCTCTATGTCCCGTATTGGGCTTTTTTTTTTTTTTTTTTTGGTGATTTGGATAATTTTCTGAAAGTTGGGGTTTTGGTGGGATTGTCTTTCCAGGTACGTTAGGTAATTTGTTAGTCTTTCCACTTGTGATATTTCCATTTTCTTGATGGGGGCTCATAGAGATATAAATTCCCCTGTAAAACTGATTTCATGGCAACCCAGAAGTTTTTGTAAGATGTTTCTTCATTTTCATTTGTTTCCAGAAGTCTTTCAATTTCTTGTTTGATTTCTGTGTCGACCCAGTCGTTGTTCAGCATCATGCTGTTTAGTGTCCATGTCTTTGTGGTAGTTGGGGAAATGCTGTTGGTTTTGATGTTTATTTTTATTCCACTGTGGTCTTAGAATGTGCATGGCAATATTTCAACCTTATGGAATTTGTTTATGCTTGATTTATGGCCAAGGATGTGATCAATCTTGGACTATGTTCCATTGGTGATGTATAGAATATATATTCTGTGGTTGTTGGGTGGAATAATCTGTAGGTATCCAGTCTATTTGTTCAAGTGTCAAGTTAAATATCTGAATCTCCTTGTTGATTTTTTGCCTTGATGACCTATCTAGGGCTGTCAGTGGCGTATTTAAGTCCCCTGCTATAATAGTGTTAGAGTCAATATCTTTTTATAATTTATTTAGTAGTTATTTTATAAATGCTGGTGCTCCTGTGTTGGGTGCATATAAGTTTAGGATGGATAATTCTTGTTGATGATTTAAACCTTTCATCATTATGTAGTGTTCTTTTGCATCTTTTTAATTTTTGATAGCTTAAAGGTTGTTTGTCTGATATTAACATTGCAACTCCTGCCTTATTTTGTGATACACTGGCCTGGAAACTCGTTTTCCACCCTTTAACTTTGAGTCTGCGTGTGTCACTTGTAGTGAGATGAGTCTCCTGGATGTATCAAATAATGGGGTCATAGTTTCTTATCCAGTTCATCATTCTGTGTATTTTTAGTGGTGCATTTAGTCCATTCACATTCAGGCTAATGAAAGGTGGGGGTTTATCCCTGTCATGAGATTCTTATAGAGTTGTTGTTGCTCCTGTTTATTTGTTGTCTTTCCTTTGGTTTTTCAGTTGACTTATGTGTGTATTCCCTCTTTTCCTTGTACTCTTCTGTAAAACAGCCTCACTCTTTTCTCCTTTTCTTCTGTGTTTAATACTTTCTTAAGTGTTTCTTGTTGAGGTTGTCTGGAGGCAGCATAATTTCTTAGGGATTGGATATCTGGTAATTATGTTAATTCCCCCTCACCAATGAATCTTAGTTTGACTGGATAGGTTATTTTTGTTTGAAATTGTTTAACACTGAGAACTTTGAAGACTGGATTCCAATCTTTCATAGCCTGAAGGGTTTCTGTAGACAAACCTGCTGCTATTCTATTTGGTCTTCACTAGTTGGTTGTCAGAACATTTTCTCTTGCTTCCTTTAGGAATTTTTCTTTTATACCTACTTTGTTTAGGCGAATTTTGTGTCTGGGAGTTGGTCTTCTTATTTGTTATCTTGCAGGGGTTCTCTAAATCTCTTTTCTTTGTATTTTTCATCACTGATGAGATGAGGAATGTTTTATAGAATAATTTTGTGGAATGTTTGTTCCATGATGATCTCTATCTCTCTTTCTACATCAGGAAGACAATTACTCTTAGGTTAGGTCTCTTGAAGTAATTGTTCATCTCTTGAAGGTTTTGTTCTGTCTTTTAAAGCTTCTTTTTTATGTTTTTGATTGTATGTGTTAGTTCTGTATTTTGGTCTCAAGTTCGGAGATTCTTTCCTCTGCTTGGCTAATTCTACTTTTCATGATTATTAGTTTGTTATTTATTTCAATCACAGTATTCTTTACTGCTGTTATTTCAGTTATCAGCACCTTCCTATTTTCCTCTTGTCTCTCCTCAATTCTTTTTATTCTCTCTATTAATATCTTGATGTCTGTGTTTTTCGTATGTGACTAGTCATTCTGGGGGCTCTTCATTGTTTGTGTTCTGAAATCTTTTTTCACCATGTCTGACCTCCCAGGGGTCTGTGTGAGACCTATATTCTTCTTTTGGTTTTTCTTCATTGGTGTAAGTTTTTCTCTCCACTTTTTCCCTTTTTCCCCTCAGTCTTCTTTAATTCTCTTGCTCTGGGGTGGAGGGGTTGCTTTTACTTCTGTTTGGTCAATCTCCTATTATTCCTTATGTTATACTCTGGCTTTGTTTAATTCTTAAGTTGAACTGTAGGTTGGGGGTGATCCTTTTTGAAGGTTTGAGATTTAATCGAGGGGGGCTGTGATTCAAAATCTATCTGCTGATCCCAGTATCCACTGACAGGTGTATGGATAATCTGGAACTTACTTCCTACTGCCTTCCAATCTGTCCATGCAGTGAGGTTATAGATTTACTCTCTGAAAGCAAAATGAGGTAAGTAAAGAGAAAAGAATGGAACAGGGAGTGGGGGGGGATGAGGGAGGTGGGGAGAGAGAAGAGTAAGAGGGAAGACAAACAAATGTACTGACTAACAAATGAAGAGACAAAAAGACAGATACGAGTATAAAGAAAAACCACCACCACAGCAACAAACAAACCAACAAGCATACAAAATAGCTAAAACATACAATCATACAGACATACAAGGTAACCAACCTCCTGATTGGTGTACCATTCCCCTATACAAAGATAAGGCCTAAAGTGAAAAAATATATAATAGAATAAAATCAGTAAACTAACAGAACCAAAGCATGAAAATATTATTGATAACGGTAAGAAGAGAGAGAAAAGGGAAAAAAGATGAGTAAGATGAACAGACAAAGAATTTTTAAAAATTTAAAACAGGGGAACCAAGCAAACTCTGAGACTTTTCCTTTATGTCCAGTGTCCTTCAGCTCTAATTTCTAGCTCTCATTGCAGGCTGATAGTGTTTCTCCCAGTTAGCGACAGTTGCCCTGGCATGCTGTGCAGGGTGGTTCAGATATGGGCTGTCAACCAAATCTGCCACTCAGCTCTGGCCTGTGTCTATCTAGCATGGGGAAGGGGCTTCTGTCCCTCCCATTTTAATGTTGTTACCTTGGATCCCAAGCTGGAAGATAGGCCGAGCTGGGTGGAGCTGGTCTCATGGCTCCAGCTGATCTCATTTTCCACTGCATCCTGAGACTGCCAGGCAATGCAGGCCAGCATAGCTCATTATGCTACTCGGACCGCGCTGGGCAGAAGTTGGAGGCCACCCAGGGCAGAAGGGAGCAGGAAACAGCAGCAGTGGTGGCAGCTGCCACTTCAGTGATGCATTGGAGGAGCTCCATGAGCCTGGCCCCAGGTGAGGGGTGGGGCGTGGCCCCAGGTGAGGGGTGGCAGCAGCAGTGGTGGTTTCAATAGTGTGGTACTTGGGGGGGGCTTCATGGATTCAGGAGCCGTGGGTTGTCTCAGGCAGGAGTGGGGCAATGGTGGCAGTGGTGGGAGCAGTGGAAGCAGTGGCAGCAGTGGCAGTGGCTGAGGCAGCAGCTGAGCAGCATATGAAGAACAGATTGGCAGTGATGAGCGCCACAGCCCTCAGGGGATAGCAAGAGTCTTTATGGGTGTTCTGTTTCACAGAGTATCTCATGGAGCAAACTGCCCCATCACTATCCTGCTGGAAGTATCTTAATTTTTATTTTTAAATTGTGGGCTGAAATTCAGGGTTAGGTATACAAATATTAATTGTGCAGGTACCCTTATTGATGAGGTGTGCCCCACCTTCCCCAAACAGTTATCAAATACTGTCAATCTCACCTCAACTCCCCCCCAATTCCCCACAGTTTGCCGCTACTTTCAATCCTTTTCTTATAGTAATAAGGATAGTTGTTCAAGGACCACTTCTGAGTGAGAATATGTGATAATCAGCTCTTTGTTGCTGTGAGAGATCACTCAATATTATAAAATGTAATTCCATACAGGTTGATGCAAAGTTCATGATTTTGTTCTTATTCATGGCTGCCTAATATTCCATTGTATATATGTACCATATGTTTTTATCCAGTGATCTTTTGATGGGCAGCATGCTTGGTTACATCATCCTGCTATTGTGAACAATGCTGCTATAAACATACGTGTGCAGGTATCTTTTTTATAGAGTTTCCTGAGTTCTTCTAGGTATATTCCCAGTAAGGGGATTGCAGGGTCATATGGAAGGTCAATTTTTAGAACTTTTAGGAATCACCACACTGATTTCCACAGAGGTGTACTAGTTTACACTCCCGCCAATAGTGTAGAAATGTTTCCTTTTCACTACATCCTCTCCATCTTCTGTTATTTTTTTAGTTATTAATGATGGCCATTTTGACTGGATTTAGGTGTTATCTCAGTGTAGTTTTAATTTGCATCTCCTTGATGACTATTGAGGCAGAACATTTTTTCATGTATCTTTTAGCTGCTCATGTGTCTTCTTTTGAGAACTGTCTATTCATAGCTTTTGCCCATTTTGTAATGGAGTTGTTTGTTTTTTTCTTTTCAGCGCATTTGAATTCCTTGTAGATCCTTGATGTTAGGCCATTGTCAGACATGGAGTTGGTAAATATTTTTTCACAGTCTGAGGGCTGTCTCCCTTGATGGTTTCTTTGGCTTTGCAGAAGCTTGTCAGTTTATTATATATATATATTATTTTATATAATATTTATATATATATAATATATATATATTCTTATTTTTTATTTTTGAGTTGGAGTCCTACTCTGTCACCCAGACTGGAGTGCAGTGGCCTCCCAGCCACCACAGGCTCAACCTGCTGGGCTCCGGCGATCCTTCTGCCTTATCCTTCCAAGTAGCTGGAACTACAAGTGCGCACTACCACGCCCGGCTCATTTTGATTATTGTAGAGATGAGGTCTTGCCAAGTTGCCCAGGTGAGTCTCGAACCCATGAGCTCAGGCAATCCCCTCATCTCAGCCTCCCAAAGGCACAGGATTACAGGCTGAGCCACTGATACCGGCAGCTTGTCAGTTTAGTGAGTTCCAATTTGTCTATTTTTCTCTTATGGCCTGTGCATTTTGTGTTTTGGTCAGGAATTGGTTGCCAGTTCCAACTTCCATAAGAGTGTCTCCTGCATTTTCTAATGTTCATACAGTTTGAGGTTTTACATTTATGTCTCGTTTAGTGTTAATTTTTGGGAATGAGGAGAGGTAGGGGTCCTGTTCCAATGTTCTGCATGTGGTCAGCCAGTTTTCCCAGCATCATTTACTTAATACCTTCTCCTATCCTCAGTAGTGGGTGGTTAAGGCTTTGACAAAGAAGTTTGTTGAGAAATTGAGGTTTTACTTCTGGAATCTCAGTTCTATTCCATTGGTTTATATGTCTGTTCTTGTACCAATATTAGGCTGTTTTGGTTATTGTAGCTTTATAATATAAAGTCTGGGAGTGTGATAACTCCTTTTTTTTTGCTGAAGATTGTTTTGGCTATTTTTGGTCATTTATGTTTTCATATTAATTCCTGTATTTTTTTCTAGGTCTAAGAAGAATGTTGCTGGTAATTTGATGGGTATTGCATTAAATCTGTAGATTGCCTTAAAAAATGGAAATCATAACAATGTTGATTCTTCCAGTCCATGAAAATGGAATATTGTTCCACTTGTTTGTGTCATCTTTGATTTCTTTGAGCAGTGTTTTGTAGTTTTCATTGTAAAGGTCTTTTACATCTCTGGTTAGGAAGATGCCAAAGTATTTCAGTTCTTTGTGGTTATTGTAAATGGAATTGTGCTATAATTTGGGTTTCTGTTTGTTTATTATTGGTGTATAGAACTGTGATTCTCTTTTTTTGCATTTATTTTATACCCTGAGACTTTGCCAATGACTTTTTATATATAGCAAGAAGGTTTTAGCTGATTCTCTTGGGGTTTCAAGGTATACAATTATGTCATCTGCAAAGAGAGATAACGACTTCCTCTTTTCCTATTTGGATATATCTGGTCACCTTCTCTTTTCTGATTTTTCTAGCTAGGACTTCAAAAACTATGTAGAACAGGAGGAAGGAGAATTGGCATCCATGTCCTATTCCAGTTTTCAGGGGAAAGGTTCCATTTTTTTGTCTGTTTAAGAGTATGCTGGCTGTGAATTTCTCATAGATGGATTTTACTATTTTCAGGTATGTTCTACCTGTGCCTAGATGTTCAAGGGTTTTTATCAAGAAAAAAAGCTTTTTCTGCATCTAATGATATAATCATGTGGTTTTTGTTTTTATGTCTGTTGATGTATTTAATTACGTTTATGTTCTTAGAAATGTTGACCCGGCTTGCATCCTGGGGATGAAGCCTACTTGGTCATGATGGATGATTTGTGAGTTGTGTTTTTGAATCTGGTTTGCTAGGATCTTGCTGAGAATTTTAGCATCTATGTTCATCAAAGATATTGGCCTGTAGTTCTCTTTGTTTTTTGGGTCTACCTGGCTTGGGTATCAATGTGATGTTAGCTTCATTAAATGATTTGGGGAGAGTTCCATCTTTCTCAATCACCTGGAATATTTTCAATAGGATTGGTATCATTTCTTCCTTGTATGTTTTGTAGAATTCTGCTGGAAGGTCATCTGGTTCAGGGCTCTTTTTTTGTAGGCAGTTTTCTTATGACATATTCAATTTCCTTGATTGTTGTTTGCCTATTTAGGGTCTTAGTTTCTTCTTGTTTCAACCTAGGGAGGTTGTGTGATGTCAGAAAATCCTCTATTTCCTTTAGATTTTCAAGTTGGTTTCCATACAATTGTCCATAGTTTTCTCTGAAAATCTTTTGAATTTGTTCAGAGTCAGTTGTAGCTTCATTTTTTGTGTTTCTGATTGAGTTTATATGGGATTTTCTCTCTTTTGCTTTATTAGTCTGGCTAGTGGACCATCTATCTTGTCTATTCTTTCAAAGAACCATCTTTGTGTTTTATTGATTTTTTTTGTATTAACTTTTTGTCTTCTATTTCCTGGATTTGAGCTTTTATTTTAGTGATCTGGATTCTTCTACTGAAGTTAGGGTTTTGATGGTCTTGTCTTTCCAGCTTCCTTAGGTGGCTTGTTAGGTTGATAGCTTGTGATCTTTCCATTTTCTCCATGTGTGTTTGCAAACATATGAATTCCCCTGTTACTACTGGTTTCATGGCAACCCAGAGATTTTGGTACGATGTTTCTTCATTTTCATTTGTTTCCAGATACCTTTTAATTTCTGTTTTGATTTCATCATTGACCCACGAGTTACTTATCTGTTTAGTGTCCTTGGATTTGTGGGTTTTGGGGGAACTTTGTTGGGGTTAGTATTTATTTTTATTCCACTGTGGTCTGAGAAGATGCATGGCAAAATTTCAGTTTCATGAAATTTGTTTATGTTTGATTTATGGCCAATGATGTGGTCGATCTCAGAGTATCTTTCATGTAGTGATGAGTAGAGTGTATGTTTCTGTGGTCACTGGGAGGAGTGTTCTGTAGGTATCAATTAAGTCCATTTGTTCAAAGTCTCATTGAGTTTCTGGGTCTCCTTTCTGATTTTTTGTCTTGATGATCAGTCTATGGTTGTGAGTGGGGTTTTAAAGTACCCAGTTATAATAGTGTTATAGTCAATCTCCTTTTTAAATTTGTCTAGAAGTTGCTTTACAAACGTTTTTGCTTCTATGTTGGTTGCATATATATTTAGGATCTATATTTCTTGTCAATGGATTGAAATTTTATCAATATAAAATGACCCGAATCTCTTGTGTTTGAATTTTCATATCAATTATGAGATGAGGAATGTTTTCTTGAATAATTTCCTGGAATATTTGTTCCATTATGGTCTCTGTCTCTCTTTCTGCCTCAGGAAGTCCAATTACTCTTAGGTTCAGTCTCTTGAAGTAATTGCTCATCTCTTGAAGGTTTTGTTCTGTCTTTTTAAGCTTCTTTTTCTATGCTTTTGACAGTTTGGGTTAGTTCTATATTTTGGTCTTCAGGCTCTGAGATTCTTTCTTCTGCTTGGCTAATTCTGCTTTCCATGCTTATTAGTTTGTTATTTATTTCAATCACAGTAGTCTTTATTGCTGTAATCTCAGTTATCTACTCCTTCCTATGTTCCTCTTGTCTTGCTTCAATTCTTTTTATTCTCTCTATTAATATCTTGATGTCTGGGTTTGTTGAATGTTCCCAGTCATTCTGGGGGCTCTTCACTGTTTTCTCAGTGTTTGAACTCCCAGGTGTCTGTGTGAGACCTACATTCTTCTTTTGGCTTTTCTTCATTTGTGTAGATTTTCCTCCTCACTTTTTCCCTTTTCCCCCATCTTCTTTAAATCTGTTGGTTAGGGGTGGCAGAGATGCTTTTACTTCTGTTTGTTTAGTCTCTTATTCTTCCCTTTGTGAGTCCTCTGGCTTTGTTCAATTCTCAAGCTGGACTTCAGGTTAGGGGCTATACCTTTTGCACTTTTGAGATTTAAATGAGGGGGAAGCTGTGATTCAAGATCTATCTGCAGATCCCAGTATCCAGCGACAGGTATATGTATACCCTATAATCCACTTCCTACTGACTTGCAATCTGTCCATAAAGTGTAGGTGTAGGTTTGTTCCTTGTAAGCAAAATTAGGTAAGAAAAAGGAAAGAAATGGAATAGGTCGAGAAGGAAGGTGGGGAAGAGAGAAAAGTAAGAGGGGAAACAGACAATGGTAAAAAATAACAATTGAAAATTGTCACAAAGAGAGATAAGAGTAAGAGAAAAAAACAAAACAAAAACACACAAAGCAACAACAACCAAAAAAACTAGAACATGCAATCATACAGACACACAAGCTGGCCAACCTCCATATGATATACCATTCCCCTACACAAACACAAGGTCTTTGATCCCAACTTGGAGGCTGGGCAGGGCTGAGCAGAGCTGGGTGGGGCAATGCAGATCTCTGCCTGGTTTCAGAGCTTCAGCTGTTCTCTGGTGCCACTAGGCCAGGGGCAAGTCGGGGAGACAGAGTACGAGACAGCTGGGCATTGCTGGTCAGCATAGCGCATGGCGGCAGGGGGTAGGGTGGTGCAACAAGCAAGGAAGACCAGAACCCCAGGGCAGGAGCCAAGGGCCTCCATGGGTGGTGGTGGCTGGGGGCGGGGACAAAGTGGTGTAGCTAGGGAGGGAGCGGGGAGCCCTGAGGGGCAAGTGCTGAGGGCCTCCATGGGTGATGGTATCTGGGGATGAGGGGGGTGGTGCAGCTGGTGAGGGAGCCTGGAATTCTGCGGGGTAGGAGCCGAGGGGTGGTGGCAGCTGGGGGCAGGGTTTCTGATATAATTTGTATCATGCTAAGATTTCAGGAAGATATATTGTGGTATAACTAAAGGATGCTGTAGAAACCATCCAGAACAAAAAGGTTATAACTAATTGAAATCCATCTAGGCCAGAATTGTTGTTTTTGATATGATTGTATTCCTTATGCAAGGAACATAGCAGGAACTCAGTAAGTGCCACACAGCAGGGGATTAATAATATTGAGTGAATGAATGAATAAATGAATTGACAGGATTCAGATTATGCTACTAAAATACAGAGTGTCTTGACATATTAAATACTTGAAATTGAAGGAATTTGAGAAATAGCAGGTGCAGGAAGGACTCTCTGACTTCCGCTTTTATAAGACCTTCATGTGAGAAGTGCCTTTTTTAAACCCAGAGGAAAGTAACTTCTGCGGGGGCCCGCCCCACAACGGTTGTGAGAAGTGTTGAAGGAGAGACGGATAGGCGACGAATGATCATATACCGGACACCTGCTTCTTGAACAGATGACAATTTAATGCTAGTTAATACAGAGCTTTTATACCATTTTTGAAGGGGCAAGACAAAGAAAACTCTTTCACATTCATATCTTTTAAAAGTTACCAGCTAGTGGTCTTAGTAGCAAACAAACCAAGATTCCCATAGACTTTAGTAGCAAATAAGCCAGGAATCTCATAGGCATTAGACAAGTCCTATTCATAAAACCAACAATGACACTCTCAGTCCAACGTCCCAAATTACAAATGTTTCAAGAAAGTTTCTTTAAGTGTATATTTCTTTATGTGTCAGGAATATTCTCATCTTAGGCTCTTATGTTCTTCAGAGTCCTGTGATCGCCTCCCTTGTCCAGATGTCCTTGTTACTTTTCTCTTATCTTGCAGCGCTTGTTTCTAAAGAGAACTCAAAAGAAGCTTTTAGTAATGTTTCCCAGGCCCCTCAAGGTTACTTTCTGTTTTAGCTGATCTGTCATAAAAGTGTCTGATTATTATATTCTGAGTTCAGTGAAAACCTACCTATAAATGTTAACTTAGAGTTTTAACTATAGTATTGAGTAGAAACCTTAATATTAATCCTTATCCTAAGTTAGTGAAAGTAATGTTATAAATCACCTACATAACTCCTAGATAAGTGTTAGAACTTATAATGAATTCATAATGAACTTATTATAAACTTGTGCTTCTAAAAATCCTTATGTCTAAACACTAAATTACATAATTATAAATCAAATAAGGAGTGAATATACTTATATCATTTATTACTTAAGCAATATCTAGTAACTTATAACCAAGTGAAAGAAAGCATTCTTGATGTGCTTCAGAGTTTAACCCTTGCATATGTTAGAAAAGGCCAAGTGGCATAGTGGGAAAAATGGAAAAATAAACCATGATATTTCCAGGTTAGCTGTGATTCTTCGCATAAACATGCCATCTTCTTTCATGACTGCACAGAATTTCTTCAGCTGTATCAACAGCAAAGATGGAAGACAGAAGGATCTCAACTGCCTGGGCTCGCTTTGTGGCCAGGGGTCCTCAGCGCACCTGGACTTTGTCATCAGGCAGGCCTCCAAGGCTGGCTCCCAACAAACTTCCATATCTCCAAAGACAAAGGACTTCCAAGAGTAATCTAAATGAACAGGCCTTGTGATGTTTCTCCCAGTTTTCCCCTAGTTCATCACATTTTTCTATGTCCTATCATATTTTTCTATGGCTTTCCATTCTTCATTAAATCCAGTATGAAAACAATCAGTTTAACCCTTTACTCAGAGTTTCATTTTTTAATGACTTACATTAAATATGTTGGTATTTTCTCTCCCGTTAATAGATCTTTTATCAGTCTAATTTACGGAGTCTCTGTCAATGAATCTAAGATGAGTAAAACAGAAATATTTTCCCCTCCTAAAGAATGAATAACGATTGTTTTAAATTGTAAAATTATTTTCATTAAAGCTACAACTGTGGTATGTAACAAAGTTAATTATAAGTTCTTTTAAATAACAGAAAGGGAGGTTAAGTAGACATTTAATGCTATTTTTTTAAAAATAGTTGAAAGTTAATGAAGAATAAATCTCCCAGATCTATTATCATAGCACTGATCACTATCTTAGACCTCTTTATTTACTTGTATACTCATTTCACCCATTAGGGTAAGCATAGCAATAGCTTTTTTTAAATAGACCAATGTAGGAACGGTTGTCAAATAAGTGCTCAAAAAAGTTTGCTAAATACAAGAAGAAATCTAAAGCACTGGTTCTCAAACTAATTTAGATAGTGAATCATCTACAAATATTTCTTTAATGTACTTTTGAAAATATTATAATATATCAATATATTAAGTTTAAAAGTATTAAGATTGTAATTGGATAGAAATCATGCAATACTATCTGGAGTTGTGGATTATGGAATAGATAATGTTTGTTAATTTATTTCTAAACTTTTGGGAGTCCACAATTAATCCATTTAGTTGCAGTTTACAAGGCAGCAGTATTAAAAACAAATTTCATTTATTTATTTTTAATTTTTATTATAAAGATGTGGGGTACAACTCAGGGTTAAGTATATAAACATTGATCATGCAGGTACCCTTGTTGATGGGGTATGCCCCTCCCTCCCTTAGCAGTTTCTCTCAAATGCTAATCCCATTCCCCTCTCCTGACATTTTTCCCACTAATGCCAATTGCTTTCTTATAGCATTGTAATTATTCAAGGTCCACTTATGAGTGAGAGCATATGGAACTCTGTTCTTTGTTTCTGTGATATATCACTGATAAGAACAAATTTTAATATAAATAATAGAATCCTAATTTCGCTTCTAACTCAAAATATCAAACATGGAAATTATGGAGTATCAATGAAATGTCTTGAACCTCATACTTGCACTTTAAATATTAAGAGGTTTGGATTATAATTGCAAGTAATTTGAACTCAGAGTATCAGTACTGCATATGTAAAAAGAATTTGTTAGCCGGGTTCGGTGGCTCAGCCTGTAATCCTGAGCCTTTGGGAGGCTGAGGTGACTGGATTGCCTGAGCCCGCAGGTTCGAGACCCGCCTGGGCAGCGAGACCTCATCTCTACAATTAATCAAAAAAATCAGCTGGGCGTGGTAGTGCATGCCTGTAATTCCGGCTACTCGGAAGGCTGAGGCTGAAGGATTGCCGGAGCCCAGCAGTTCGAGGCTGCAGTGGCCGGGAGTGGCCACTGCACTCCAGTCTGGGTGACAGAGTGAGACTCCAACTCAAAAAAAAAAAACAAAAAGAATTTGTTATGCTAATGCATGTTCCTCTTCTGTCTTGTGCAATGTTAGGACTTATAAAACTAGATTTTTTAAAATGGCAGTAGATTATTAAATGTGACTCCAGTTCTCTTATTAGAATAATGCTATTATCATCACTTGAATGCTATCATCAACTTGAAGAATCTAAATACCATCTTCTGTACAATTTCTGTACTTTTGTAATAGTTTGGTTGCTATAACAGAATGCCATAAACTGGGTAGTTTATAAACAATAGAAATGTATTTTTCCTGTTTCTGAAGGCTGAGAAATACAAGAAACAAGGCACAGACAAATTCTGTGTCTAGTGAGAACCCACTTCTATGTACATAGACGGCCATTTTCTCACTGTGTCTTCATGTGGTGAAAGTGGAAGAGAGTTCTCAGGGCTCTTTTTTGTAAGATTGCTAATCCCAGACCTGAAGACTCTGCCCTTATGACAAAATCACCTCCCAAAGCCGTTATCTCCTAACACCCTCTGTCTCCTTATTCTATTACATTAGGTATTAGAATTTCAATATATAAATTTAAGAGGGATACAAACATTTAGTCTAGAGCAAATTTAATTCCAAATATCATGGCATCATAGTATATTTAAGCAATAACCTAAATTGAGATTAATTGCAAGAAAAGTTAATGTAATATTAGATAGCTAACTGTTCTTGAAAAAACTTAATACTGAATAAGAATAAATATGTAGGTATTCAAGTTCCCTGAGGATTTTATTCATATTAGCCTAGAAAATAAAGAAATGGACTTACTAAATAATTCTGGAGCAAATAAACATTAGGAAAAAACCCACATAAGCAATATTTTGAGAAATAAAGCAAGGGTATCAATATAGCATTGCTCAAGGTTTACCTTTAAATTTTTAAGTGAAAAAAAGATACTCAACTACTTCAAAACCATTGCTTCCGGAATAATTTACCCATTGTGAAAGCAATAACTTCATCCCTGAAAGGACACCTGAAGCTGGCTAAGGGCATCAGACAATGAGTGCATGGGAGTCAAGGATAGCATCTTGATTATTATTGTTGCTGAGATATAATGTAAATGTCTTTGGAATAAATATGGCTGTGGTGACCACACATGATTATTTTATCTATTTATTTGGTTATTTTTTGAGTAGAAGTCTCACTCTGTCACCCACGCTTGAAGATGTTGGCATGCGTCCGGTCACTGCAGCTTCAGCCTGCTGGGCTCAGGTGATCCTTCCACCTCAGCCCTCCAAGTAGCTGCAACTACAGGCACACGCCACCACACCTGGCTAATTTTTTGATTTATTGTAGAGATGGGGGTATCACCAAGTTGCCCAGGCTAATCTCAAACCCATGTTCTCAGACAGTCCTTTCACCTCAACTACCCAAAGTGCTGGAATTATAGGAGTGAACCACCGCATCTGGCGTCATATTTATTTTAAATATACTGCAACACTGTTTGTCATAAAACATTCAGTAATTGCTCTGTGCATCCAAAATCTACCTTGAGGCTACCTATCACATCAAGGAGAGGCAGAAAATCCATTGTCAGTTTATATTTGAAAGCTGCCAGGAATGTTCAATTCAATTCCATAAAGATTTGTTAGTCTCCTGCTATGTGTCTCTTCTATATACTAGATGTGATAAGAATATAAAAGAGGTGAATGTCATTATCCTTGCCATTAAGAGGGACTTGTCTATTTCTGTCTTTCTCTATATATTGCCATTAAAACAATTTTCCAAGAAAACATATCCATCAATTTTTCACAGTAAGTTACTGTAGCATTTCTATTAGGAAACAAAAAATAAAAAGAACTGTTTTCATAAATGTTAGGTCTGTACAAACAAGGAACTATAAAGGAACTAAGGGAGTCATAATACTAGATGATTAAGGGAAGGAAGAAAGATAGAAGTTAAGTAGCACTATAACTAAAAGTATAACAGAATGAAACATCTCATAGGAGAATACAGCAATGAAAAGAAAAAACACTGGTTGAGAAAAAGATCATCTGTATCTTAGGGGTAGTGGGTTAAATTTTGTTTTCTTTCCTTCTAAACTTTAACTGTTAATTTAGAAGATACCAAATAAAAAGGGATAGTGATTGGCATTGTGAAAATGTGAGGTACTGCTTGTGACTGATCAGTCTGTATAGTAAACACTAAACAGCATAGAGGAAATATCTTGGGGAAGTCAACACACCTGCTCCCAATCTTACTTTTATGAACACTTTGCTTAAAGGAGGAGGGGATTTCATCTAAATTAAAGGTTAGTATTTACATTTTAATGGATTTTTTTGGAAGGTGTAGTAATCAAAATATTTCATCTATATGCTCAGGGAAGAAAGTAGGAGTTTAATTCATGCTAAAACTCTAAAGAAAGTGAAAATATAAACCCATTTTCATCAGACCAAATAAAGTAAGTCTTCTGAATGTCTTTGAACAAACCAACCCAATGGTGAATCAGTAAATATCTTTAAAAGAGAGACTCTTGACATCCTCAATTATTTCATCATACTTCAGAGAAAAAAATTGGACCTAGATTTTCAAATAAATCAGGCAGTTTGAACAACTTCAACTGAAATTCCACCACATCCCAAGTGGTAACTGATGGCAAGCTCTGGTCTTCATCCTCAAAATTGTTTCCAGGAAAGCTGAGTCTCATGATGGATTTGGCTGATTTGTACTAAGCTGTTGGTGATTTGAAGGTGTCAGTATACCAGTTTACATTTTTATTTTTAGGAATGACATAATTTTTGTTGTTGTTTTTACAGCTTCAGATTTATGTAATTGAAAAAATACAAAAGTTTTTAAGAAAAGGGATATTCTAGATAAGCTATTTCTCTTGCATGCTAATAATGACCATTTAACACAAGTATTTTCTGTTAACTAGTAATTTTTACAGGATAAAATAGTAAAAATAACGTGTATTGGAAGTCAATATTTTGATGTTATGTGTTCTCATTGTGTTTTTTACACAGAAAGTGGGGGGTAAAAGAAAAAAATATATTTATCCCTTTTCCACAAGTTGGGCAGTGTATGTAGAAGTCAAACAATCCTCAACACTTTTGGTGGTGAGTCAGGTCTGAACTCATGAAGACTGAGGTAAACAGAGAAGAGATCTCCATATAAGATAGATTACTAGATCAAAGTGAATATGCTTTCAATATTAATAAATAAAAGAAAATCTGCACATCTGTTGGTATCTTCCACCTGGTCAATAAATTTTTTTTAACTCTTAAAATTTTAATGCCATTTCAAATAAATTTCAGACAAAGAAAAAAAATCTACTTGAATTGATACTACACCCTGAGGTCATGGATTCCTTATTTATGAGGGAATAAGTCCTGGAAAGCAAGTTAGTATTTATTTTCTGCAAGTGAAACATTTGAAATGCAAATGATTCTTTAGCTATAGGTACTACCAGCTTTGGAAGACAGCAAAATGAAGTTCTTAAGCTGGATGGTCCACTGAATGTAGGTGGTTGTTCATAGTTGTTTATGTTTCCATGTGAATGTTTGTATTCTCATTCCTAGGCAAAAGAAGAATGATGTTGATGATTTAATGGGTATCGTGTGGAATCTGTAGATTGCCTTTGGTAGAATAGACATCTTAACAATGTTGATTCTTGCAATCCATGAGTATGGAGTATTTTTCCATTTCTTTTTGTCTTCTTTGACTTCTTTGAGCAGTGTTTTGTAGTTTTCCTTATAAAGGTATTTCACTTCTCTTGTCAGGAAGATACTGAGGTATTTCTTTTTCTTTTTTCTTTTTGAGGCTACTGTGAATGGGATTGTGCTTTTTACTTGGTTCTCTCCTTGTTTGTTGCTGGTTTATAAGAATGTAACTGTCAACCGGGCTCTGTGGCTCAACCTGTAATCCCACGCTTTGGGAGGCTGAGGTGAGTGGATTGCCTGAGCCCATGGGTTCAAGACCCATCTGGGTAACTTGGCGAGACTTCATCTCTACAATAAATCAAAAATCAGCCAGGCTTGGTAGCGCATGCCTGTAATTCTGGCTACTCGGAAGGCCGAGGCAGAAGGATCGCCGGAGCCCAGCAGGTTGAGGCTGCGGTGGCCGGGAGCGGCCACTGCACTCCAGTCTGGGCGACAGAGTGAGACTCCAACTCAAAAAAAAAAAAAAAGAATGCAACTGTCTTTTTCACGTTTATTTTTTTACCCTGAGACTTTGTCAATGTCCTTTATCAAGGCAAGGAGGTTTTTGACAGATTCTCTTGGGTTTTCATGTTATAGGAACTTACTGCCAGCAAAGAGGAATAGCTAACCTTCCTCATTTCCTTTCTGGATATCTCCAATATCCTTCTCTTGTCTGACTGCTCTAGCTAGGACTTCCAACACCATGTTGAACAGGAGTGATGACAATGGGCAGTCTTGTCTTATTCTGGTTTTCAGGGGAAATGCTTCCAATTTCTGTCCCTATGGGTTAATCATAGATTGCTCTTACTGCTTTGTGGTATGTTTCCTCTATGCCTAGGTGTTCAAGGGTTTTTATCAAGAAGGAATGCTGGATTTTATTAACAGTTTTTTTCTGCATCTATTAATATAATCATGTCGTTCTTGCTTTTACATATATTGATACATTTACTTACATTTATAGTATTGCAGATGTTGAACCCACCTGTATCACAGGTATAAAACCTACTTGGTCATGGTGGGTAATTTTTAGATGTGTTCTTGGATCTGATTTTCTAGATTATTGTTGAATAGTGAAAACAATTCTTAGCTAAAGAAACAAAGTGGGAAGTATCACACTTCCAGACTTTAAACTTTACTAGAAGGCTACAATAATCAAAATAACCTGGTATTGGTATAGGAACAGACATATGCATCAATGGAACAGGATAGAGATTCTGGAAGCAGAACCTCAATTTCTCAACCAACTCATCTCTGACAAAGCGTCCACCAACAACCACTAGGGAGGGAAGAACCTGTTCAGAAATGGAGATGGACAAACTGGCTGACCACATGCAGAAGATTGAAACAGGACCTCTATCTATTATCATACAAAAAATCAACTATAAATGTATCAAAGATCTAAACTAAAACCTCAAACTATAAGACTCTTATAAAATGCAGGGATACCTTTACAGCAATTCAAAAAGGCAATCAAATCCTTATCAAAAGTCCATGCCATAAGAGATAAGGTAGATAAGTGGAACCTCATCAAGTTGAAAAGCTTCTGCCAAGCAAAAGATATTATCAAGACAGTGAAGAGACAGCTCACAGAATGGGAAAAATATTTCTGCCAACTGTGTATCTGGCAAAGCCCTAACAAACAGGGTCTATGAGGAGCTCAGATGTTCCAAAAAGAAGCAAAGCAAACAGTCCTATTAAAAAGTAGGCAGCCGGGATTGGTGGCTCAGCCTGTAATCCCACGCCTTTGGGAAGCTGAGGTGAGTGGATTGCCTGAGCCCGCGGGTTCGAGACCCACCTGGGCAGCGAGACCTCATCTCTACAATAAATCAAAAAATCAGCCGGGTGTGGTAGCACATGCCT
Source organism: Carlito syrichta (assembly GCF_000164805.1). Classification (NCBI taxonomy): domain Eukaryota; kingdom Metazoa; phylum Chordata; class Mammalia; order Primates; family Tarsiidae; genus Carlito; species Carlito syrichta. Next base: position 41,508 of record NW_007108267.1, read on the forward strand.
GTAATTTCGGCTACTCGGAAGGCTGCGGCGGAAAGATCACCGGAGCCCAGCAGGTCGAGGCTGCGGTGGCCAGGAGCGGCCACTGCACTCCAGTCTGGGTGACAGAGTGAGACTCCAACTCAAAAAAAAAAAAAGTAGGCAAAAGATATAATTAGACATTTCTTAAAAGAAGACATATAAGCAGCCAACATATATGTGAAAAAATGCTCAGTCTCACTAGAAACCAAGAACTGAGTGTCATGTGTTCTCACTCATAAGCAGACCCTGAACGTTTATCATAATACTATAAGAAAGGGATTGTCAGTAGTGGAAAACTGCCAGGGGAGGAAGGAAGGGCACATAACATCAATAAGCGTACCTAATTGCAAACCATGAGAAGTGGGAACCACAGGGAGGCACAACTTTATCTGTAAGATGGCCACGTATATGCCTAATCCTGAATTTTACCTCACATTTAAAAAACAAAAACTCAATAAATTAGAATGTCAAAAATTTAAAAAGTGCAGGTGGTACTCCTAATCACCCATGCCCCTTGAGTTTCCACAACATCATAGTGTCCTAAAGGTTTGAAACAACTGAAGCCCACTCTTAATTGATCCTTAATTTTCTGGTCTGAAGCCAAAACTTGAAGAAAGGGTAAATAAGGAGTCCTCCAGTGAGCACAGAAAAAAGAAATAAAATAGAATGGTAGTAAATAGTGTGTGTGTGTGTGTGTGTGTGTGTGTGTGTGTGTGTCTGTTTCCTTTTCTTCTTTTCTTTCTGAAGACAGTTGTGATTTACTGCTTGTTTTCTCAGAGGCTGTGGAATTCAGTACGTTTGCAAGGCTATTACCTGGGTACCTGTCTTTCAAGCTGAAGCCAACTATTGTCATTAGAAACTTCACAGAGAGAGGGAGGTGGCAAATATAAAACTTTCAGAACAATGTACAACATAAAACATCGTTACTGAACATTCTGCAAAGTTCCATTAGAAATACAGTGAACACAATGTCATATGACCACGATGTGAGAAAGCAGTGTTTGAAATTCCAAAAGGCTAAATGTTTCACATTCTGCTTAGAAACTCAGAGCCAAGATATTGAAAGAGATAATACAGACTTTTAAAAGAAAGGAAGCCGGGCTCGGTGGCTCAGTCTGTAATCCCGCGCTTTGGGAGACTGAGGTGAGTGGATTGCTTGAGCCCGTGGGTTCGAGACCCGCCTGGGCAATTTGGCGAGACCTCATCTCTACAATAAATAAAAAAATCAGTCGGGCGTGGTAGCGCATGCCTGTAATTCTGGCTACTCGGAAGGCTGAGGTGGAAGGATGGCCAGAGCCCAGCAGGTCCAGGCTGCGGTGGCCGGGAGCATGCCACTGCACTCCAGTCTGGGTGACAGAGTGAGACTCCAACTCAAAATAAAAAAAAGAATGCAATTTCGGCCAAACACTTAACTTCTGGGTGTCCCAAACAGGAAGAACAGTTGGGCTAATATAATAAGATGACAGGATCTGTCACCTAACCAAACGATTGTGTTTATACACACTCTCCTGCAGTGTGTTTACAAAGGAAGCACTGTTGACTCTATAATAACTCAGAAGGAGCAAACTATGCCTACCTTTAACTTGAGGCAGCTAATGTCTTGGCTAGAAAAATAACAAGATGAATGATTTTCCGTTGATTATTTTATAGCACTCAATACCATAGCACATATGCTCTTTAGCCTAATGACCATCACAAATGCTTTGAGGACATGCGGGTAGCTAACAATATATAAGGATGTGCACACCCTGCTATGAAACCACAGAGAAAATTCAGGCAAAGAGGAAAAAAGATAATAAACATGCAAAATAAATCTGGCAAAAGACAGACAAAAATTCTACCATGGTTTGGGGTAGAAGGGGTTAAAACAGGACAGGGGTTCACTAAGAACCTATAATGGATGTCACTGGGGAACCATAGACTGGATAATTGTATTTCAAGTTTATACAGAAGTCAGTCTTATTAAAATAATGCAAAATGGTTGCAATTTGTACCTGATTTTCCCAGTGCTAGCTTCAGAATGTATAGATAAGCGTCATGGAGATTCTACCCGTCATTCAGCATGCAGAAGAGAAAGAAACTGCTGAATTCCATGAAGACAATGAAAGGATTAGTTCTTAACTTCAAACTGTGAAATGAGAGGTTATATGCTCAGCTTTCTATATAAGTATCTTAAGTTCAATCACACACTTCAGAAACTCTAGATTGAGGCTTTTGTAAAATTCTTAAATTTTAGTTTAATGTTCTTTCACCATGAAACTCATAAATGCCAAACTATTCTAGAACCCAAATGCACCATGTTGGTTTATTACTGAGCAACAATTTTTATTTTACTAAACATTTTCATTGGTACATTTGTTGCTGAAAATACTCAAGATGATAGAACTTCCCTTTAGAACAACTTAAGAAATGCTTGAGCCTGCATAAAGATTCACAATGACCATGAGTATATTAAAAGTTCTGAGAAGTCCTGCAATGTAAAAAACAAAAAGTTTTCACCAGACCAGACACAAAAAAACAAAAAACAAGAAGAGACAACTACAGACCATTATCTCTTATAAATATAGATAATACAAAAATTCTCAACAAGATTCAGCAACAGAAATAAAATCAATAACGCTAAGAGATGTCTGCACTCCCATGTTCATCACAGTGGTATTTATAACAACCAAGGAATGGAATTAAACTAAGTGTCCATAAGCAGATGAATAGATCAAAAAAATTCAATATTTATCTATCTAGCAATCCATCCATCCATCCGTCCATCCATCCATCCAATGGAATACAATTCAGCTTTAAAAATAAGAAAGTTCTGCCATTTGCAACAGCATGAATGAACCTTGGATACTATGCTAAGTGAAATAAGCCAGACACAGAAAGAAAAATATGGCATGCTCTCAATTATATGTGGAATCTCAAAAAGTAAACTCATAGAAGCTGAGAGTAAACTGATGGTTGCCAAGGGTTGAAGGGACAGGTGGGGAGTGTTGCAGAGATGTTGATCAAGGTAACAAGTTTCAATTAGTTTGGATGCATAATTTCTGGAGATATATTATACAGCATAATGACTATAGTTAATACCAGGTATTATATAATTGAAAATTGCTAAGAAAGTAGATATTAAATATTTTCAACACACAAACAAAAAGTACTTAAATGATATGATGGATATGTTACTAACCCGTTTTAATTTAATGTCATACATTACACAAATATCAAAACATCATGTTGTATATGTTATCGATCAATTATACCTGAATAGAGTTTAGGGACAGAATACAGCAACATAAAAAAAACATTCTACATCATGATGAAGTGGTATTTATTTCAGAAAAGCAAGGTAAATTTGATATCTGGAAATCAACTAATGTAGCCACACAATTGATTCACATGGAATGTCCAAAATGGATAAATCCATAGAGACAGAATATAGATTGCTAACTGTCTAGGCCCAAGGTAGAATGGGAAGAATGGCAGGAATGAGGAGTGGTGATTGTAACAGGGTCTGAGATTTATTTTAGGGGTAATAAAAATATTCTAAAATTGATTATATGATGGTTAAATAACTCTAAATATACTAAGAACCATTGAATTTTATACTTTAAACAGGTCAATTGTTTCTTATGGGAATGATGTCTTACTAACAGCATTGCCAAAATGCTTTCACAAACTTTTTACATATAATATTATTATCATCTGTATGGTAATAATACTGGCAAGAGCTAATTTAGCCTTTACAGATGATATTCCTTTTTGCATGGAATACCAACCCTATTCCATATGATTTTACTGTCTTAGAAACTTCTACTGTTTTATTCATTACCAGCCAAAATATCCCCGCCACTGTAGTGTCTTCCATGGTTCGTTGCATAAAAGACAAGTATGTTTAAAACAGTTTTTGGACGTATTCTGCCAATGTTTATTTAAAATGTGCATATTTGGGCCAATAATTTTACTTAAAGTAATTTATCCTAAAAATTTACAAACACTAGGTTAATGTGCAAGAATAATTATCACTGCTTTATAGAAGTAAAAACTAGTAGATGACAATCATTGAAACATTTTTAGCCATGATTCACACTTAAACCCTGGATTGATAGATGATAGATAATTGATCGAGAGATAGCTGATAGATACAGATTATAGATAAAAATAACATTTACACAGCAATATTTACCCTTACAGCATGTAATTCATGCTAATATTTTATACTGCATTTTACTTTAGTTTATTTCATTTTTAATGTTTTTCATGACCAATTAATTAATTTTATGACTCCCTAATGAATCATAATGTAGTTTGAAAAATGCTATCCAAAATAAATTGACCCCATATTGTACATTTTAACATAAGTATCCCTTTGTCTATAATTTCTGAAATATGGAATATTCCTATATTGCACTAGTGTTATAAGATGCTACGGTCATTGTTTATGTTCTACATTTATCCCCCATTTAAATATTGGAGTTCTGTTATTCTTTTATGAATATTCTAATCCTGGACTATATAGGTAAGTAAATTTTGTTGCCAGGAGATTATTACGTTTTTGCAGAAAATCTTCAATTTTACTTAAAAATGAGGCTTAATCCCTAGTGCTGCACTGTATTAGCTGGAAAATTGCTTTTCCCTCCAACGTGCTCTATAAAGTGATGGTTGACTGTTTTATTTACCATTCTGATAATGACTTTTGAACTGTAACTCTATCTTTCTTTATTCTGAGTTTTATGTGCTCTAAAGAAGCTCCTCTGTGTTCTGCTCTATGTTCTCTTTTAATGTGAGCTGATTGGAAACATAGTGAAAGCAATTTCACCCTAAACAGAGATATGTGTATAAATGGCACTTGTTTTGAAATGTCAATTGAAATGTCAATAATGAAATCCAATGCTTGTGTACCAAAAATAATTTTATAATTGAAATAAGTCATGTCCAGTGACAAGTAGGCTACCCAAAAAACACAATTTCAGATTTTCATGTGCTCTGTTTTCATATCTACTTACAATCATTTTTATTATTATTTCTGTTTTCGTTGTAAAAAATTGCATCCAGTCTTTAGATAAATAATGTGTGTGGAGTGGGAGTGATAGGAATCAAGCATAGTGTCTGGCAAACACTTCTTTAATATGGTTATAGAACAACATTGGACAAAGATACCTGTCAATTTATTCACCATATGGGCTTTGAATTTTTTTCTTCTGGAGATCTCAGTTTAGAAAATTGTGTGTGTTTATGTATGTGTGTGTAAGACAGAGAGAGAGAGAAAATGTTTCAAAAGGAGCAGAGTACATTTATGCATGATAAGTCTCATAGCTTGGGTATCAGTAATGCTCTCCTTCAGAAATAATTCTGGAGAAGTAGACCATCAAGAAACACAGCCAAAACAGGATTAGGCATAGGAATTTATAAGGAATGTCTTTTGTTTAAATCCCAGTTTTTGTCCCAGTAGTCATCTTCTCTCTACAAATATTGACTCTGTTCTTATATCTGTATATCATGTGCATTGCATATCTAGACAGAGACTGTGCTATATTTTCTTTAAGACAGAATTTCATATTGTAGAGCTGCTTCATATACTTGTTTTAAGTATTCTCATGTGTCTTTCAGTTACTCACACACAGTGGCAAATGACTATAAACATCCTGTCTTCATTATACAACTTTGGAATAGACCTGAAAAATTACAAACTTAAGGAGCACATTATTGACTTTTGTATGTGCTGCAGAATCATAATAAAGTCACTAACCCAAGGGACATTAAATCCAGTTGCAGAGATGAAATAGCGATTATTAACATACAAAGTACAAAAGCAAGTATTTGTGGTGTACATCATAAGGGCTACAGGAATTTTGTAGGAGGAACAAGTCCTGAAAATCCTAATAGGTAAGGAAGGAGTCACTTAGAGGCATGCACTGTATGTGAACAGGCAGAAAGGGAAGTATATTTCAATCAAATAAGTACTTTTGGAAGGGTTTGGACTATAGTGTAATGGATCTGATGGGTTTGACTTCAGTCTTAAATCTATCTGTTCTACCAATGTTATTTTTGAAAAGTTAATTAACATACCTGAGCCAATAGTATCCTAAACTCTGGAATTAAGCTGAAATACCTGCAGTGCTTGGCAGTTAGTAAGCAACCAATGCATGTTTGGTGCCTCCTTTTTCTAAAAACACAAATAAAAATATAGGCGGAATTAAGAAACAATAGTTATTTTTATAAATTTGGAGCAAGAAATATCTTTATTTAGATTTCATGGCAATCATGAAATACATACATATAGCATACATGAATACATATAGCAGGTAACACAGTAATAAAACTGAGAGCTTCATAAAATTCCAAACACCATAGACATTTGTATTCAAATAAAACATGTGGTAGGATAGAGTTTCTTGCCCCTTTACTTCTTTTTACTTACACTATCTTAATTACTTGTAGAGAGGAGACAAGTTGGCATAATGAAGCTATCAGACTGTTGCTGTGAAAGGCAATTTGTCTTCAAAAGTAGATTTTCTACTCTGAAGAATGTGACAGTTTATACTATACAGGAGTTGATAGGAAGGTCAGACAAGCTGTAGGAATGAAAGTATAAATAATCAAGGGAGACAATTCACAGGGAAAAGATCTCAAAACTAATAAGAAGGTCATCTGAAAGATGAATAAAGAATGTCTATACCCTCCTAAGTACTCAAAATCTATTGTTGGTTACCAGAAGTAACATTGGGTCCCCACAGAGAGAGGGTTGAATGTGTGCTTTTTCGAACTGATACGGAGATTGAAGACAGGGTTTCCGAACAACCCAAATGAATGTTAAATGGTAAAAGCATGGATTACTGAATTTTGGATTCCCATGCTACTGCTGGCCTTCCCCTCCTTCCCATTTCCCCACCACAGCATCGAGGATTTACTGCCTTTTAAGTGTGGGGGAGAGGAGGTCTACTCTGTCAAAAGATCTACGTCTAAACAAAATCTGTGTTGACACTGAATGCTAAGATTCAGCTGGGATGGGCAATGTGGCTTTCATGGGACTTGGAGTGTGGTTCCTTGAGCCAGTCTATCTTCCTTTGTTGCCTGAACACAGCAATTCTGTCATAGTTTTGTGAAAGAACTTTGCATCTGAGAATGTCTACTGGTAATTCAATGGTTCAAGTTCAGAAAATAGTGCTAAAAAAACTGAATAGCTATGGGATTAAAATGTGTCTCACACATACTTAGAGATGTATTTGAGTTGCACTTTTAACCTAAAGGTAAACACAAAAATACTTAGATGTTTATAAGAAACACAAGATAATATCTTAAAAACTTTGAGGTGGGCAAAAAATTACTAACCATAAAATGAAAATTTGATAAATTGGATTTCATCAATATTTTTAAAAATTGTTCATCAAAACACATTGTTAAGAATATACAAGCAGACTGGGAGTAAATATTCTCAGAAATATATGAGAAAAAAATATCAAAGATGCAGTAAAAACATTCTATAGCATTCCAATAAAAATATCTTTAATGTACACTTCAAAAAATAAAATATAAAAATTTTTCAATAAGCACATGAAAAGGTGCTCTACCTCATGAATAGAAACTCCTCAAAAGATGATATTCAGGCATCCAACAGATACATGAAAAAGTGCTCAGCCTCACTAATCATCAGAGAAAAGCAAATCAAAACCACATTGAGATACCAACTAACCCTAGTAAGAGTGACCTTCATTAATAAGACAAATAACATATGCTGGTGAAGATGCAGAGAAAAAGGAACACTTCTACACTGCTGGTGGGAATGCAAACTAGTGCGACATCTTTGAAAGACAGTGTGGCAATTTCTGAAAGAACTAGAAATTGATGTTACATATTACCCAGCAATTCCTCTATTTTGAGTTTACAGGGAGGAACTGAAAACATTCTTACATAAAAGGTACCTGCACATGTATGCTTGTTGCAGCTCTATTCACAATAGCAAAAACATGGAACCAACCATGCTGTCCATCAAAGTTGGACTGAATTTAAAAAATGACCATATATACACAATGGAATATTATGCAACTATAAAGAAGGAGAAACACATGAACTTCACAGCAACTTGGATGGATTTAGAGTCGATCACACTCAGTGATCTATCACAGAAACAAAGAAAAGCAGACCTTGAACAATTATAATACTATAACAAAGGAATTAGTAGTAGTGGGAAACTGTCAGGGAAGGGGGTGGGATTGACAGCTGATGGGAGCTGCTAGGGTAGGGAGGGATACACCTCATCAACAAGGGTACCTGCATAATCAACGTTTGTATGTCTAACCCTGAATTGTACCCCACACCTTTACAATAAAAAAAGAAAAGTTGCTCTACCTTATTAGTCATCAGCAAATAAGACATACCGATTCATACTCCTAAAAAGGGTAAAATTAAATTCTTGATAATACCAAGTGAAGGCAGAATGTGTAGTCATTGAAATACTCTTAAGTTGCTAGAAGCAGTGTAAAATGGTAGGACCAATATGAAAACATTTTTCAGCATTTTTTTTTTGTAGAGTTAGATATGCACCTATCACATCAGCCATCAAACGAACTGTTGAAGTTCATTCCACATCCAAGGGATGTTGCAATACATGCTCAGGTGAACACATGTACATAATTATTCCTATTTTACTCATAATAGTTAAAACTGCAAACAACTCAAATGCCTATTAGCTGGTAAATAAATAAATGCTCTGTATCATAGTTTACAATAAAATGCAGCCATAGAAAAGAAATAATTCTAACATATAACACAAAATTTAAGCTAGACACAAAAGTAATCTGTACAGTATAGTTCTATTTATATGCAGCTCTAAAGCAAACTTAAGATATGATGGACTGCAAGAGACATAATAAAAATTTCAATGGTAGTAAAAAATCTTCTCTACCTTATAAGGGTAGTGCTTACATTGGTGAATACATTATTAAACCCCATTAATTTGTATTCTTAAGTGTCCTAGATTCCACTCTACAAACTTTTATTTAATGAAGTTGATTTTCTAAAAATATCATATTGACTTAATAATAAATTTGGGGATTGGAAATACACACTGGATTGTCAGGGAAGAATCAAAACTCAGGGTTTGTATCTGCATATATTAATTGCACATTATTTTACCTTGTTAGTCCAAAAATATGTGTTTATATATAGATAACTGTTCAACTTTGGCAGTAATTTAGGATAGGACAGTAAAGACATGCATAAATTATTGTTTAAACTAATTATGATAATTTGTGCCTTCAGGCATAAACAAAGGAATTCTGGTTGTGATAAGATTTAAGGTCAATCATAATGCTGTTTTTACTTTAAAAATCATATACACTTTTAGGTGGTGTACAACAATAAGTAATATTTATTCTGCACTCCAGTCTGGGTGGCAGAGTGAGACTCCAACTCAAAAAAAAAAAAAAGAAAAAGAAAAAGAAATATTTATTGGTCTCTGGTTCTTGACACAGAACTTCTAAGCAGGAAAGTTACTAGGATCATCTTTTATTCTAATATTTGATCTTTAACCCTGGTTCCTGACACGGAGTTCTTAAATCTTTGGAATTGCCCAGGTGATAGGAGCATTTTTTTGTTGTTGTTTTTAATGAGGCAGTTCTTGGTGGGGTACTGAATGGTAATTGGTCACCAAAAAGACCAAACCATGATTAGAATTTTTAAACTTTCAGCCCCAGCCTTCATCCCCCAGGAATGGGAGAGGAGCTGGAGATCCAGTTCATAATCAATTGTGCTTTTGTGATGGAGCCACTATAAAAATTCCTAAAGTGAAGGGTTGCAGAGCTTCCAAATTGGTGAACACATGGAACATCTGGGAAAGTGGAGAGCTAGGACAGGGTGTGGAAACTTTGTACTTCTTCCTACAGAATGTATCTTATACATCTCTTCTGTTTGGCTATTTCTGAGTAGCTTCCCATATAGTAAGTCAGAAGTGTAAGTAAAGGTTTTCCTAGCCAGGCTCAGTGGCTCAGCCTGTAATCCCGCGCCTTTGGGAGGCTGAGGTGAGTAGATTGCCTGAGCCCGCGAGTTGGAGACCCGCCTGGGCAGCGAGATCTCATCTCTACAATAAATCAAAAAATCAGCCGAGCGTAGTAGCACACGCCTGTAATTCCGGCTACTTGGAAGGCTGAGGCGGAAGGATCACCAGAGCCTAGCGGGTCGAGGCTGCGGTGGCCGGGAGTGGCCACTGCACTCCAGTCTGGGTGACAGAGTGAGACTCCAACTCAAAAAAAAAAAAAAGGTTTTCCTGAGTTTTATGAGCAGATTGCTGAACCCAGAGAGAAGGTTGTAGGGATCTCCAATATACAGCTTGTTCAGAAGCACAAGTGACAGCCTGGACTTGAAATTTACACCTGAATTAGGGGAGGGAGGTAGTATTGTGTCACTGAGCCCTTAACTTATGGAATCTGGTGATAACTCCAGGTAGACTGTGTCAGAATTGAATTGAATCGAATTGTAAGACACCCGATCAGTGTTTGCAGAGAACTGATAAATTGTTTGGTGTGGGGTAAAAATCCAATACATTTTGGCATTGGGAATGGAGTTTTCTGTAATTGTTGTGTTGTGAGTGAGAGTATAAGAGAAAACAAAATATTTTCTTATACAGGTGGAAAAATTTCTGGTATTTAAACACCTTTAAAAATATTTAGAGAAAATAACCTAATGAAAATCTGTGCAATCATCACTCAAATTTGTCATTTTACCATATTAATCTTGAATTGTTTGGAGTGATAAAACTAACAGATATTACTTAAAGAAGTCTGAGTAAACCTCACTGAATCTATTTTCTTTTCCCTTCTCTTTCATCATCATGAATTATTTGCTTATCATATAATTAGACTATGAATAATTTATATTTGTATACATAAAAATAAAATACATTTGACTGATATTATACATTTTTGTTTAATTTATATAAATTATAGCATGCCCTATATATTGTTTGATATCTTTTTGTGCTCAACATTATTTTTTATATTTGTCCACAGTAATAGATATGGGTCTTGTTTACTCATTTTTATAGGTATATGTTATCCCATTGTATAAGTATACCACAATTGACTTTTTAAAATCTCCGATTAACTTGCAAGACTTAGTATTATCAAAAGAAAAAAAATGATAGAATAAACATTTGTAAAAACAAATGTGCAAAAGCAACTCCTCAGCAGTAGTTCTCAAATTGTGGTCTGAGACTCTTTATAGATGCTTAAAAAAACAAAAGTATTTTTATAATAATATAAAGACATGACTTGCCTTTTTTTTTCATTTTCATTCTTTGCTGAATGAAGAGGGAGTATTGAAGACACTACATGCTGAGTAGTAATATCATCACTCTGACAGCTAATATAATACATGCGAGCATATTCTTATGATTTAAATTTTAGCAGCTTTAATTTCTAATATGATAAGCATCAGTATATATAAACTACCTAAAATAGTTTCTTGTAGTCCTCATTAAGTTTTTAGATTATAAAGAGATCATGGTATCAAAATATTTGCGAATCACAGTCTTAGGCAAAAAAGAAGAAATGCATCTTTAGCTTTACTAAATAGTGTCAAATTATTATTTTTAATTTTTAATTTTAAATATGTGGGGTACAATCCAGGGCGCGGTATACAAATGTTCATTATGTAGGTGTCCTTGTTGATGAGGTGTGCCCCCTCCCCGGCAGTTTCCCACTACTGTCAATCCCCCTCTTATAGTATTACGATAGTTGTTCAAGGTCCACTTGTGAGTGAGAACATGTGATACTCGGTTCTTTGTTTCTGTGATTGATCACTCAGTATTATAGACTCTAAGTCCATCCAAGTTGCTGTGAAGTTTGTGATTTTATCCTTCTTTATGCCTGCATAATATTCCATCATGTATATGTACCACGTTTTTTTTATACAGTCCTCTTTCCATGGGCAGCATGGTTGGTTCAGTGTTTTTGCTATTGTAAATAATGCCGCAATAAACGTGCGTATGCAGGTATCTTTTTCATACAATGACTTGAGTTCCTCCGAGTATATTCCCAGTAAGGGGTTTACAGAGTCATATGGGAGGTCGATTTTTAGATCTTTTAGAAATCGTCACAAGGCTTTTCGCAGAGGCTGTACTAGTTTACACTCCCACCAAAAAGTGTAGAGGTGTTCTCTTTTCCCCTCATCCTCTCCAGCATCTGTTGGTTTTTTGAGTTTTTGATGATGGTCATCCTGACTAGAGTTAGGTGGTATCTCAGTGTGGTTTTAATTTGCATTTATTTGATGACTAGTAAGGTTGAGCTGCTCGTATGTCTTCTTTTGTGAAGTGTCTATTCATATCTTTTGCCTATTTTATAATGAGGTTGCTTGTCTTTTTCTTTTTGGCATGTTGGAGTTCCTTGTAGATCCTAGATGTTACACTTTTGTCAGATACACAATTGGCTTTTTTTTTCTCAATCTGGGGGCTGTCTCCCTGCTCTCTCAATGGTTTATTTATTTTTTATCAATATTTTTTATTATGATGTTGTCGGGTACAGTTAAGGGTTAGGTATACAATTACATTTCATTCATGCACCCTGTTTATAAGAGGTGTTTCCCCAGACAGATATTTGCTACTGTTAATCCCATCACCCCCCCCATAGTTTCCCAGTACTGTCAGTCATTTTCTTATAGTATTACATTGGATGTTCAAGGTCCATTATATGAGTGAGAACATGTGATACTCGGATCTTTGTTTCTGTGAGAGGTCACTCAGTATTATAGACTCTAGTTCCATCAAGGTTGCTGTGAAATTCAAATTTTTGTTCTTTTTTATGGCTGTGTAGTATTCCATCATGTATATGTATCACATTTTATTAATCCAGTCCTCTTTTGATGGGCAGCATGGTTGTTTCCAGGTTCTTGCTATTGTGAACAATGCTGTGATAAACATATGTGTGCAGGTATCTTTTTTATAGAGTGATTTTTGTTCTTCAGGATATATTCCCAGTAGGGGGATTGCAGGGTCATATGGGAGGTTGATATTTAGAGCCTTTAGGAATTGCCACACTGCTTTCCACAGAGGTTGCACTAGTTTACATTCCCACCAACCGAGTAGAAGTGTTCCCTTTTTGCCACACCCTCTCCAGCAGCTGTGATTTTTTGAGTTGTTGATAATTGCCATTCTGACTGGGGTTAGGTGGTACCTCAGTGTGGTTTTGATTTTCATCTCCCTGATGATTAGTGAGGTTGAACATTTCTTCATGTGTCTGTTAGCTGCTTAGATGTCTTCCTTTGTGAAGTGTCTATTCATATCTTTTGTCCATTTTATAATGGTGTTCTTTGTTTTTTTCTTTCCAGCATATTTGAGTTCCTTGTAGATCCAGGATGTTAAGCCTTTGTCAGACCTGGTGTTGGCAAATATTTTTTCCCAGTCTGTAGGCTGTCCCCCTGCTCTCTTGATGGTTTCTTTGGCTTTTCAGAAGCTTGTCAGTTTAATAAGGTTCCACTTGTCTATCTTCTCTCTTATGACCTGTAGGTTTTGGGATTTGATCAGAAATTGGATGCCAGTTCCGATTTCCATGAGGGTATTTCCTTCATTTTCTAAGGTTCTTATGGTTTGAGGTTTTACATTTAGGTCTCTGATCCATTTGGAGTTAACCTTTGTGCATGGGGATAGATAGGGGTCCTGTTTCAATCTTCTGCATGTGGCCAGCCAGTTTTCCCAGCACCATTTACTGCATAGGTTCTCCTCTCCCCAGTGGTAGGTGGTGGAGGCTTTGTCAAAGATGAGTTTGTTGAGAAATTGAGGTTTTGCTTCTGGAATCTCAATTCTATTCCATTGATCAATATGACTGTTCCTATACCAATACCAAGCTGTTTTGATGATTGTAGCTTTATAGTAAAGTTTGAAGTCTGGTATTGTGATACCACCTGCTTTGGTTTTTTTTTTTGCTGAGAATTGTTCTGGCTATTCTTGGATGCTTGTGTTTCCATATGAATTCCTGTGTTGTTTTTACTAGGTCTGAGAAGAATGTTGCTAGTCATTTGATGGGTATTGCATTGAATTTGTAGATTGCCTTAGGTAAGATGGACATCTTCACAATGTTGATTCTTCCAATTCATGAGCATGGGATATTTCTCCACTTGTTTGTGTCATCTTTGATTTCTTTGAGCAGTGTTTTGTAGTTTTCAATGTAAAGGTCTTTCACATCTCTGGATAGGAAGATGCCAAGGTCTTTCATTTTTTTTTTTTTTTTGGTGGCTATTGTGAATGGAATTGTTTTTTATTTGGGTTTCTGTTTGTTTATTATATGTGTAGAGAAATGTGATTGTCTTTTGTACATTTATTTTGTATCCTGAGACTTTGCCCAGGGCCTTTATCAGTGTAAGGAGGTTTTTGACAGATTCTCTTGGGTTTTCAAGGTACACAATCATGTCATCTGCAAAGAGAGATAACTTGACTTCCTGTTTTCCTATTTGGAAACCCCTGATTGCCTTCTCTTCTCTGATTGCTCAAGCCAGGACTTCCAATACTATGTTGAACAGGAGGGGTGAGAGTGTGCATCCTTGTCTTGTTCCAGTTTTCAGGAGAAATGGTTCCAATTTTTGTCCATTTAGGAGTATGCTGGCTGTGGGTTTCTCGTAGATGGCTTTTACTATTTTGAGTTATGTACCCTGTATGCCTAGATGTTTGAGGGTTTTTACCAAGAAGGGGTGCTGGGTTTTATCATTAGCTTTTTCTGCATCTAATGATATAATCATGTGGTTTTCGTTTTGACATCTGTTGATGTATTTAATTATATTTATGGTGTTATGAATGTTGAACCAGCCTTGCATCTCAGGAATGAAGCCTACTTGGTCATGATGGATGATTTTTGAGATGTATTGCTGAATCCGGTTTGCTAGGATCTTGTTGAGAATTTTAGCATCTATGTTCATCAAAGATATTGGCCTGCAGTTCTCTTTCTTTGCTGGAACTTTACCTGGCTTGGGTATCAATGTGATGTTGACTTCGCAAAATGATTTGGGGAGACTTCCATCTTCTTCAATCAACTGGAATATCTTCAGTAGGATTGGTATCAGCTCCTCCTTAAATGTCTTGTAGAATTCTGCTGGAAAGCCATCCGGACCAGGGCTTTTTTTTTGTAGAAAGTTTTCTTATAACGTAGTCAATTTCCTTGATCGTTATTGGTCTATTTAGGGCCTCAATATCTTCTTGTTCCAACCTAGGTAGGTTGTGTGATGTCAGGAAGTCCTCCATTTCCTTAAGATTTTCACGTTTGTTTCCATACAAGTGTACGTAGTAGTCTCTAATGATCTTTTGTATTTCTTCAGGGTCAGATGTGACTTCATCTTTTGTGTTTCTGATTGTGCTTATTTGGTTTCGGTTTTTTTTTCTCGTTTTTTCTTGGTCAGTCTAGCTAGGGGACCATCGATCTTGTTTATCCTTTCGAAGAAACAGCTTTTTGTTTCATTGATTTTTTGTATTATCTTTTTGTCTTCTATGTCCTGGGTGTGGGCTTTTATTTTGGTGATCTGGATTCTTCTGCTGAAATTAGGGTTTTTGTGGACTTGCTTTTCCAGCTTCTTTTGGAGGCTTGTTAGGTTGTTAATTTGTGTTCCTTCCATTTTCTTCATGTGCATTTGTAGGGATATAAATTCCCCTCTTACTACAGCTTTCAAGGTGTCCCAGAGATTTTGGTAAGATGTTTCTGCATTTTCATTTGTTTCCAGGTATCTTTTGATCTCTGTTTTGATTTCATCATTGACCCAAGAGTTGTTTAACATCATGCTGTTTAGTATCCATGTGTTTGTGGTTTTAGGAGGACCTTGTTGGTGTCAATGTTTATTTTTATTCCACTGTGATCCAAGAAGGTGCATGGCAGAATTTCAGTCCTTTTCAATTTGCTTATGCTTGATTTGTGTCCAATTATGTGGTCAATCTTAGAATATGTTCCATGTGGTGATGAGTATAGTGTCAAATTTTATTCAAAAGGTTGTAACATTATGGACTTTCACAAATATCAGGGTAGCAAAAATTGACCTCTTCTCAAATCTGGCTTCTACAACTAATGCAAGGGTATCTGAATAATTGAACCTGATCATTCATAACCCCAGCTGAAAAGATGTTGTGGTTTTTGTTATCTTTCTAGGTTTTGTAACACTGGAAGTAACACTAGAAGACTTAAATGTTCACTGAGTTCCATATCCACCAAATCATCTTTAAATACCCTTAAGTTTTAAATTTCTGAAAAATGTTGGGTTATATATTATAACTTTTCAGATATAGCATTATTATTGTCACTCAGTTCCAAATATCAATATTATCCTTTGCAATTTTTGTCTTTTATTCATAAATTATTTGGCAGTACATAAAGTTTTTTGGCATGTTACTAAAACTTCTGTCAGGCTCGGTGGCTCAGGCTGTAATCCCATGCCTGGGAAGGCTGAGGTGAGTGGATTGCCTGAGCCCGCGGGTTCGAGACCCACCTGGGCAACTTGGTGAGACCTCATCTCTGCAATAAATCAATAAATTATCCAGGTATGGTAGCGCATGCCTGTAGTTCCAGCTACTTGGAAGACTGAGGCAGAAGGATCGCCAGAGCCCAGGAGATGGAGGCTGTGGTGGCTGGGAGCCGCCACTGCACTCCAGTCTGGATGATGGAGTGAGACTCCAACTTAAAAAAGAAAAAACAACACAAAACAAAAAAAAATTCTGTTGATTTTCAGTTTAATTGTATTATGGTCAGATATTTCATTCTGAATAAACTTGTTTTTTTTAAGTGCATTGAGACATCCTGAGAGACCTTTCCTATGGCAATATGGGCATTCTTTATTTAGAAGCCATGTGAGAACTCTATTTCATAGCTTCAGGATTTTAAGTAGGTCTTTCAAGTAAAGGACATTAATAATACCATAAAAATTTCCTATATACATATATACATTTAAATATATTGATATATTCAATGAAATTAATATTAATATAATAATATGAAAATATATTGAGAATAACATATTATTACTATATAAACATACTGATGCATGTTTTCTATTTTTGCAAATAAAAACAGGTTAAAAACAGGTTAAAAACAAATTTATGCCAAAGTTTAATTCTTATATTTCTGGATTATGATGCTAGGTCCATAGATGGTCATTGTTATTAGACATTTTTGATGGGTTCTTTTTTGTAGTATAGAGTTATCTCTTTTCACCCATTTTAACAGGTTTTGCCTTTAATTCTGTGCTTTCTGGTTTTAATCTTGCTACCATAACTTGTTTTCATTGCATGGCTAATCTGCATTCAGTGTGTGTGTAAATGTCTAGCATTTGTGATTTGGGGTATATATTTCTTAAGAAATATATAGTCTCTTCATTTGTCTTTCATTTTCTTGACTTCTCTCACTTGTACCCTCAATAGTACTTACAATACTTTTGGTTATAATCATTCTCCCTTATGTATATTCTAACATAATGTTTAATTCTAACATAACATTTTATTTTTTTTCAGTTTTCTTCCTGATTTTTGTCAGCTCCTTTTCTCCTCTTCTCTGAAGTTTCACATTTCTGCTCCTTGTGTTATTTCATATCTATAAATGTTTTTCAAATTGCTTATAATTCACAGTGAGATCATGTATTACAGCTTTCCTCCACTTTCTGATGTGATTTTTCTAGTTGGTTTCATCTGCTAGAAAGTTTTGTTTCTTATTTTCTGGTTTGTGCTGTTTTGTGACCTGTCCCAGCCCCATGCGGAAATTTTTATCCTATCTTGTTTCATCATGCCCTTTGTCATATGAAATGTGAGTCTTTCCTTCACCATCTGCTGATTCTGCCCAGTGACACTGTTGCTTCCTTAAGTGTTTCTTTCAGGAAAAATGAGTTCCCAAGACTGCTCTCTCTGATCTCAAAACAGGGCCAGGTTTCAGAACTGTTCTCAGGAGTGTCGGCATACAGTGGTGACTTCTCATCTTGTTTTGTGTGATTTTGTCATGACTAGAAACTTTGACCCTCCACAACTCTGCTTAACTCCAGTTTTTATTCCCAGCATCCTGGTAAATTGGTGTTTGTAATCTTCTTTGCTTCCTGAGAATGCTGGGGACATAGGCTGTGGATCATATGCATTTGTTCTTTTCTTTATCATTCAGTTTTTAGAAAAAGGTGAGAGGATATTGAGGTCTACAGAATTATCATTATTCTACCTTCTATAGTGTCTTGGGCTGAATTACTTTAATATCTTCATTAGAATTTAAAACAATAATGATAATGATAGTTTCTTATGGAGTGAATTTAATTATGACTGTCTTACCTTTAGATTTTAGTTTGCAGGTTAGTTTTGTGTACAGAGTTTTTGTGTTTTTAATTTACTTTTTTCCTATCTGCCCACATGTACAGTTCTAAGTGTTTTGAGTTTACCTCCTCCCAGATCTTCTTCCAAGTTCAGAAGCAGGAACTTTTAATGGAATTTTGAGTTTCTTTTCTGCAGTGATTTTTGGGAAATCACAGAGCCAGCAGAGAATTTAAATCATTTCCTGGTTATAAGGATGAGATTGCATGTTTGTACATTTCTGAGGATACAACTTACTGAAAGTTATATCCAAGTCAGCAGCTATCAAATTTTTGATACTCAACCTCCTTTCATTTTTCATAGAGCTTCATCCCATCCTCAACCTTGGCTTCAATTATGAGCCTAACTATAGACTTGTATGCAGTATTTTCATTCTCTTTTACCTGCAGAAATAGATCAATTCCAACTCCCACTTTTTGACCTATAGATAAAGAGTCCCAACAACCACACTTCAGGCCTGCTCATCACTTTGCATTTCTGGTCCTCAGAGTGTTGATCTTACTTTTAAATTCAGCTGCGAATCTTTTCAGTTTTTAAAATATTATATCCATTCTTGGTATGTTTCTGAAGCAGATGAAAGCATCAAATCATAATTTGATGGAGGCATTTTAACCACAGATTTTCACACTAAGTAACATAGGAGAGAATCCGTCTAGGGGATGATAGAATGCCAGCATGCATCAGTACTGGACATACTATGCCTAGCACTGTAGTTGCTGTTTTAAATACATTATTATCATCAGTAGTTTTGTAAGTGGAGAAATAGAATAGGAAAGTAAATTACCCATGATCCCTTGGCCTGTATGTGATAGAAGTGGTATGAAAACCCAGTTCAGTCTTCATTCCAAGTGAATACCCTAACCAGCATGTCAAGCACTTAATATTTTCTTCTTAATATTTAAGAAAGAATTTTAGGAAAAACAAAAACAGCCAAGTTCTTCATGGTTAGTTTCTGAACTTGCATCAAAAATCCACAGAGAGCCTTTTGGAAATATTTATAAAATACTTTGAGATCTTTTGATAAAATTTCTATTAGCACAGACCATTTTTCCCATACAAGAACCAATTGTGCCAGGAGACATTAGTTTTCAGGCAGTCTCAATGACCTGCAGTACCAGATGTTCTGCTATTTTAACAGTATCTTCCGTCTTTTCATTCTCTTGATTTGCAGCATGAGTGATACTTATCATCAGTCAGTGTGAACTTTCCATTATCTTCTGGTCCAGCCTGCTTAGAGCTCTTGCATACACAGCACTCTCTCTGAAGGAAATTAGGAAAGGAGATTGGCACTTGTCTTCCATACGCACTGATTTCCAGAATCCCCACATAATTGAGACTGGCAGGACAGAAAGGAAAAGTGACTGATATCGGAATTTTCTCCTTTCTGCTGTGGATATTTCACTTGCTTTCTCAAGAATCATTTTGCCTATGAGCATCAGTCTCTCTCCTTGGGCCAATGATCTCTCTGATAAATAAACAGAGTTCAGAGTTCCTGGGGAATTTTTAAAAAGACACCTTGTAGTGTTCATTTTTACAAATGTCTAAGTTTTTTTTAACTTTCAACATTTTTCTTACAATTGACTCTACTAAAATTGGAGTAGTGGGACTTTCTTATAACTGCCTCCTTTGAAATTCAATTCTCATTCCTTTTAGCCAGAGTCTGTTGGCTTGACTCTCCTCTCATAATTTTTCTGACTTCTCCATGTCTGTACAGTTCAATAGTGTCATTTTCCTGTAACTTTGATCAGTCATCAAGTTTCATTCTGACTCTCTGCTTAACTTGATCCATGATCTCTTCCTTGCAGACCTCACTTCCATGGATTCACTTCCATGTATTTGGAGATTGTCAGTGTTAGAAAATTCTATCAATTTACTAATTTATTTCATTTTACCAGAACATCTCTACTCTTTCTTCCCAAATATTTGTATTTTCCTTTACCTGTATACTTTTTTGCTTTGTTTTCAATATTTGGTATTTGCTTTTGGCCACAACTTATCTCTCAGTGATTGATTCTTGTTTAATCATTTTTAACTTTATTCATCATATATTTACTTGATGTTTGATATGTGCGCAGTACTGTGCTGGAAATTAGGGATCCAACAACCAATAGAAAGATCTTTTCTCACTTGTAACTTGCAGTCTCAGTATGGATAAAAACAATAGAACAGACACATTTAACACACATGACCTGCTCAGTACTCTTCAATTTACTATCAGCTTTATGTTTTATCTTATCTCAATAGTGTTTCTCCTTTAGTTTCCTTTGCTTGTTCCAGCTCTAACTCCCATCCTTTTAATCTCAGAAAGTCCCAGGACTTGATGTTCCTTACTTTTTTTCCCTCTCTGTACTGTCACTCTCCTGGCGATTTAATTAAGTCCCATAGTTTAAATGCCACTTATAAACCAATGACACTCAAACTTATATTTCCTGCCCAGATCAGTCTCCTGTCCATACTCTTTTTCAAGTGTCTATTTGACAATTCTGCTTGATTGGTCAAAGGGCA